>NW_028276826.1:0-50278 GCF_052056855.1 Sturnus vulgaris
AGTCCCGAGCGAGCACTCGACTCAGTGCAATGCACCCGGAAGGACGCTCTCGCTCGCCTTTCAAGGAGCGATCCCTAACAGCAGAAGCAGCAGAGGCACAAACTGCACGACGAGAGGGGACAACGTAGAACACGTCTCTGTCCTGGCACATTTGCGTGTGCGATACTTCCCTCCGGGTCTTCGGGCCTTGCGAAGCTCTGTGTACTGCGAGCGCTGCTACTCGCAGCTGAGAAGGACCGTGGAGCTAGCGGCGAATTCGGAGAGCTCTTCGCTGCACTGCGCCGCTCGCAAGCGGCTTCGTTCTTCGCCTTCTGCCGTCCGGCGAGAGCTGAACTCCAGCGGTCAGTTGCAGCTCTGCCCAACAGCGTGTTCTCAGTTCTGCGGGCAAGCACGCCCTCTTGCCTTGGCCCCGAGTGCAAAGTCCCGAGCGAGCACTCGACTCAGTGCAATGCACCCGGAAGGACGCTCTCGCTCGCCTTTCAAGGAGCGATCCCTAACAGCAGAAGCAGCAGAGGCACAAACTGCACGACGAGAAGGGACAACGTAGAACACGTCTCTGTCCTGGCACATTTCCGTGTGCCATACTTCCCTCCGGGTCTTCGGGCCTTGCGAAGCTCTGTGTACTGCGAGCGCTGCTACTCGCAGCTGAGAAGGACCGTGGAGCTTGCGGCGAATTCGGAGAGCTCTTCGCTGCACTGCGCCGCTCGCAAGCGGCTTCGTTCTTCGCCTTCTGCCGTCCGGCGAGAGCTGAACTCCGGCGGTCAGTTGCAGCTCTGCCCAACAGCGTGTTCTCAGTTCTGCGGGCAAGCACGCCCTCTTGCCTTGGCCCCGAGTGCAAAGTCCCGAGCGAGCACTCGACTCAGTGCAATGCACCCGGAAGGACGCTCTCGCTCGCCTTTCAAGGAGCGATCCCTAACAGCAGAAGCAGCAGAGGCACAAACTGCACGACGAGAAGGGACAACGTAGAACACGTCTCTGTCCTGGCACATTTCCGTGTGCCATACTTCCCTCCGGGTCTTCGGGCCTTGCGAAGCTCTGTGTACTGCGAGCGCTGCTACTCGCAGCTGAGAAGGACCGTGGAGCTAGCGGCGAATTCGGAGAGCTCTTCGCTGCACTGCGCCGCTCGCAAGCGGCTTCGTTCTTCGCCTTCTGCCGTCCGGCGAGAGCTGAACTCCGGCGGTCAGTTGCAGCTCTGCCCAACAGCGTGTTCTCAGTTCTGCGGGCAAGCACGCCCTCTTGCCTTGGCCCCGAGTGCAAAGTCCCGAGCGAGCACTCGACTCAGTGCAATGCACCCGGAAGGACGCTCTCGCTCGCCTTTCAAGGAGCGATCCCTAACAGCAGAAGCAGCAGAGGCACAAACTGCACGACGAGAAGGGACAACGTAGAACACGTCTCTGTCCTGGCACATTTTCGTGTGCCATACTTCCCTCCGGGTCTTCGGGCCTTGCGAAGCTCTGTGTACTGCGAGCGCTGCTACTCGCAGCTGAGAAGGACCGTGGAGCTAGCGGCGAATTCGGAGAGCTCTTCGCTGCACTGCGCCGCTCGCAAGCGGCTTCGTTCTTCGCCTTCTGCCGTCCGGCGAGAGCTGAACTCCGGCGGTCAGTTGCAGCTCTGCCCAACAGCGTGTTCTCAGTTCTGCGGGCAAGCACGCCCTCTTGCCTTGGCCCCGAGAGCAAAGTCCCGAGCGAGCACTCGACTCAGTGCAATGCACCCGGAAGGACGCTCTCGCTCGCCTTTCAAGGAGCGATTCCTAACAGCAGAAGCAGCAGAGGCACAAACTGCACGACGAGAAGGGACAACGTAGAACACGTCTCTGTCCTGGCACATTTTCGTGTGCCATACTTCCCTCCGGGTCTTCGGGCCTTGCGAAGCTCTGTGTACTGCGAGCGCTGCTACTCGCAGCTGAGAAGGACCGTGGAGCTAGCGGCGAATTCGGAGAGCTCTTCGCTGCACTGCGCCGCTCGCAAGCGGCTTCGTTCTTCGCCTTCTGCCGTCCGGCGAGAGCTGAACTCCGGCGGTCAGTTGCAGCTCTGCCCAACAGCGTGTTCTCAGTTCTGCGGGCAAGCACGCCCTCTTGCCTTGGCCCCGAGAGCAAAGTCCCGAGCGAGCACTCGACTCAGTGCAATGCACCCGGAAGGACGCTCTCGCTCGCCTTTCAAGGAGCGATTCCTAACAGCAGAAGCAGCAGAGGCACAAACTGCACGACGAGAGGGGACAACGTAGAACACGTCTCTGTCCTGGCACATTTTCGTGTGCGATACTTCCCTCCGCGTCTTCGGGCCTTGCGAAGCTCTGTGTACTGCGAGCGCTGCTACTCGCAGCTGAGAAGGACCGTGGAGCTAGCGGCGAATTCGGAGAGCTCTTCGCTGCACTGCGCCGCTCGCAAGCGGCTTCGTTCTTCGCCTTCTGCCGTCCGGCGAGAGCTGAACTCCAGCGGTCAGTTGCAGCTCTGCCCAACAGCGTGTTCTCAGTTCTGCGGGCAAGCACGCCCTCTTGCCTTGGCCCCGAGTGCAAAGTCCCGAGCGAGCACTCGACTCAGTGCAATGCACCCGGAAGGACGCTCTCGCTCGCCTTTCAAGGAGCGATTCCTAACAGCAGAAGCAGCAGAGGCACAAACTGCACGACGAGAAGGGACAACGTAGAACACGTCTCTGTCCTGGCACATTTGCGTGTGCGATACTTCCCTCCGCGTCTTCGGGCCTTGCGAAGCTCTGTGTACTGCGAGCGCTGCTACTCGCAGCTGAGAAGGACCGTGGAGCTTGCGGCGAATTCGGAGAGCTCTTCGCTGCACTGCGCCGCTCGCAAGCGCCTTCGTTCTTCGCCTTCTGCCGTCCGGCGAGAGCTGAACTCCAGCGGTCAGTTGCAGCTCTGCCCAACAGCGTGTTCTCAGTTCTGCGGACAAGCACGCCCTCTTGCCTTGGTCCCGAGAGCAAAGTCCCGAGCGAGCACTCGACTCAGTGCAATGCACCCGGAAGGACGCTCTCGCTCGCCTTTCAAGGAGCGATTCCTAACAGCAGAAGCAGCAGAGGCACAAACTGCACGACGAGAGGGGACAACGTAGAACACGTCTCTGTCCTGGCACATTTGCGTGTGCGATACTTCCCTCCGGGTCTTCGGGCCTTGCGAAGCTCTGTGTACTGCGAGCGCTGCTACTCGCAGCTGAGAAGGACCGTGGAGCTTGCGGCGAATTCGGAGAGCTCTTCGCTGCACTGCGCCGCTCGCAAGCGGCTTCGTTCTTCGCCTTCTGCCGTCCGGCGAGAGCTGAACTCCAGCGGTCAGTTGCAGCTCTGCCCAACAGCGTGTTCTCAGTTCTGCGGGCAAGCACGCCCTCTTGCCTTGGCCCCGAGAGCAAAGTCCCGAGCGAGCACTCGACTCAGTGCAATGCACCCGGAAGGACGCTCTCGCTCGCCTTTCAAGGAGCGATTCCTAACAGCAGAAGCAGCAGAGGCACAAACTGCACGACGAGAAGGGACAACGTAGAACACGTCTCTGTCCTGGCACATTTTCGTGTGCGATACTTCCCTCCGCGTCTTCGGGCCTTGCGAAGCTCTGTGTACTGCGAGCGCTGCTACTCGCAGCTGAGAAGGACCGTGGAGCTAGCGGCGAATTCGGAGAGCTCTTCGCTGCACTGCGCCGCTCGCAAGCGGCTTCGTTCTTCGCCTTCTGCCGTCCGGCGAGAGCTGAACTCCAGCGGTCAGTTGCAGCTCTGCCCAACAGCGTGTTCTCAGCTCTGCGGGCAAGCACGCCCTCTTGCCTTGGCCCCGAGTGCAAAGTCCCGAGCGAGCACTCGACTCAGTGCAATGCACCCGGAAGGACGCTCTCGCTCGCCTTTCAAGGAGCGATTCCTAACAGCAGAAGCAGCAGAGGCACAAACTGCACGACGAGAGGGGACAACGTAGAACACGTCTCTGTCCTGGCACATTTCCGTGTGCGATACTTCCCTCCGGGTCTTCGGGCCTTGCGAAGCTCTGTGTACTGCGAGCGCTGCTACTCGCAGCTGAGAAGGACCGTGGAGCTAGCGGCGAATTCGGAGAGCTCTTCGCTGCACTGCGCCGCTCGCAAGCGGCTTCGTTCTTCGCCTTCTGCCGTCCGGCGAGAGCTGAACTCCAGCGGTCAGTTGCAGCTCTGCCCAACAGCGTGTTCTCAGTTCTGCGGGCAAGCACGCCCTCTTGCCTTGGCCCCGAGAGCAAAGTCCCGAGCGAGCACTCGACTCAGTGCAATGCACCCGGAAGGACGCTCTCGCTCGCCTTTCAAGGAGCGATTCCTAACAGCAGAAGCAGCAGAGGCACAAACTGCACGACGAGAGGGGACAACGTAGAACACGTCTCTGTCCTGGCACATTTTCGTGTGCGATACTTCCCTCCGCGTCTTCGGGCCTTGCGAAGCTCTGTGTACTGCGAGCGCTGCTACTCGCAGCTGAGAAGGACCGTGGAGCTAGCGGCGAATTCGGAGAGCTCTTCGCTGCACTGCGCCGCTCGCAAGCGGCTTCGTTCTTCGCCTTCTGCCGTCCGGCGAGAGCTGAACTCCAGCGGTCAGTTGCAGCTCTGCCCAACAGCGTGTTCTCAGTTCTGCGGACAAGCACGCCCTCTTGCCTTGGCCCCGAGAGCAAAGTCCCGAGCGAGCACTCGACTCAGTGCAATGCACCCGGAAGGACGCTCTCGCTCGCCTTTCAAGGAGCGATTCCTAACAGCAGAAGCAGCAGAGGCACAAACTGCACGACGAGAGGGGACAACGTAGAACACGTCTCTGTCCTGGCACATTTGCGTGTGCGATACTTCCCTCCGCGTCTTCGGGCCTTGCGAAGCTCTGTGTACTGCGAGCGCTGCTACTCGCAGCTGAGAAGGACCGTGGAGCTAGCGGCGAATTCGGAGAGCTCTTCGCTGCACTGCGCCGCTCGCAAGCGGCTTCGTTCTTCGCCTTCTGCCGTCCGGCGAGAGCTGAACTCCGGCGGTCAGTTGCAGCTCTGCCCAACAGCGTGTTCTCAGCTCTGCGGGCAAGCACGCCCTCTTGCCTTGGCCCCGAGAGCAAAGTCCCGAGCGAGCACTCGACTCAGTGCAATGCACCCGGAAGGACGCTCTCGCTCGCCTTTCAAGGAGCGATTCCTAACAGCAGAAGCAGCAGAGGCACAAACTGCACGACGAGAGGGGACAACGTAGAACACGTCTCTGTCCTGGCACATTTTCGTGTGCGATACTTCCCTCCGCGTCTTCGGGCCTTGCGAAGCTCTGTGTACTGCGAGCGCTGCTACTCGCAGCTGAGAAGGACCGTGGAGCTAGCGGCGAATTCGGAGAGCTCTTCGCTGCACTGCGCCGCTCGCAAGCGGCTTCGTTCTTCGCCTTCTGCCGTCCGGCGAGAGCTGAACTCCAGCGGTCAGTTGCAGCTCTGCCCAACAGCGTGTTCTCAGCTCTGCGGGCAAGCACGCCCTCTTGCCTTGGCCCCGAGAGCAAAGTCCCGAGCGAGCACTCGACTCAGTGCAATGCACCCGGAAGGACGCTCTCGCTCGCCTTTCAAGGAGCGATTCCTAACAGCAGAAGCAGCAGAGGCACAAACTGCACGACGAGAAGGGACAACGTAGAACACGTCTCTGTCCTGGCACATTTGCGTGTGCGATACTTCCCTCCGGGTCTTCGGGCCTTGCGAAGCTCTGTGTACTGCGAGCGCTGCTACTCGCAGCTGAGAAGGTCCGTGGAGCTAGCGGCGAATTCGGAGAGCTCTTCGCTGCACTGCGCCGCTCGCAAGCGGCTTCGTTCTTCGCCTTCTGCCGTCCGGCGAGAGCTGAACTCCAGCGGTCAGTTGCAGCTCTGCCCAACAGCGTGTTCTCAGCTCTGCGGGCAAGCACGCCCTCTTGCCTTGGCCCCGAGAGCAAAGTCCCGAGCGAGCACTCGACTCAGTGCAATGCACCCGGAAGGACGCTCTCGCTCGCCTTTCAAGGAGCGATTCCTAACAGCAGAAGCAGCAGAGGCACAAACTGCACGACGAGAGGGGACAACGTAGAACACGTCTCTGTCCTGGCACATTTGCGTGTGCGATACTTCCCTCCGCGTCTTCGGGCCTTGCGAAGCTCTGTGTACTGCGAGCGCTGCTACTCGCAGCTGAGAAGGACCGTGGAGCTAGCGGCGAAATCGGAGAGCTCTTCGCTGCACTGCGCCGCTCGCAAGCGGCTTCGTTCTTCGCCTTCTGCCGTCCGGCGAGAGCTGAACTCCAGCGGTCAGTTGCAGCTCTGCCCAACAGCGTGTTCTCAGTTCTGCGGGCAAGCACGCCCTCTTGCCTTGGCCCCGAGAGCAAAGTCCCGAGCGAGCACTCGACTCAGTGCAATGCACCCGGAAGGACGCTCTCGCTCGCCTTTCAAGGAGCGATTCCTAACAGCAGAAGCAGCAGAGGCACAAACTGCACGACGAGAGGGGACAACGTAGAACACGTCTCTGTCCTGGCACATTTGCGTGTGCGATACTTCCCTCCGGGTCTTCGGGCCTTGCGAAGCTCTGTGTACTGCGAGCGCTGCTACTCGCAGCTGAGAAGGACCGTGGAGCTTGCGGCGAATTCGGAGAGCTCTTCGCTGCACTGCGCCGCTCGCAAGCGCCTTCGTTCTTCGCCTTCTGCCGTCCGGCGAGAGCTGAACTCCGGCGGTCAGTTGCAGCTCTGCCCAACAGCGTGTTCTCAGTTCTGCGGGCAAGCACGCCCTCTTGCCTTGGCCCCGAGTGCAAAGTCCCGAGCGAGCACTCGACTCAGTGCAATGCACCCGGAAGGACGCTCTCGCTCGCCTTTCAAGGAGCGATCCCTAACAGCAGAAGCAGCAGAGGCACAAACTGCACGACGAGAAGGGACAACGTAGAACACGTCTCTGTCCTGGCACATTTCCGTGTGCCATACTTCCCTCCGGGTCTTCGGGCCTTGCGAAGCTCTGTGTACTGCGAGCGCTGCTACTCGCAGCTGAGAAGGACCGTGGAGCTTGCGGCGAATTCGGAGAGCTCTTCGCTGCACTGCGCCGCTCGCAAGCGGCTTCGTTCTTCGCCTTCTGCCGTCCGGCGAGAGCTGAACTCCGGCGGTCAGTTGCAGCTCTGCCCAACAGCGTGTTCTCAGTTCTGCGGGCAAGCACGCCCTCTTGCCTTGGCCCCGAGTGCAAAGTCCCGAGCGAGCACTCGACTCAGTGCAATGCACCCGGAAGGACGCTCTCGCTCGCCTTTCAAGGAGCGATCCCTAACAGCAGAAGCAGCAGAGGCACAAACTGCACGACGAGAAGGGACAACGTAGAACACGTCTCTGTCCTGGCACATTTCCGTGTGCCATACTTCCCTCCGGGTCTTCGGGCCTTGCGAAGCTCTGTGTACTGCGAGCGCTGCTACTCGCAGCTGAGAAGGACCGTGGAGCTAGCGGCGAATTCGGAGAGCTCTTCGCTGCACTGCGCCGCTCGCAAGCGGCTTCGTTCTTCGCCTTCTGCCGTCCGGCGAGAGCTGAACTCCGGCGGTCAGTTGCAGCTCTGCCCAACAGCGTGTTCTCAGTTCTGCGGGCAAGCACGCCCTCTTGCCTTGGCCCCGAGTGCAAAGTCCCGAGCGAGCACTCGACTCAGTGCAATGCACCCGGAAGGACGCTCTCGCTCGCCTTTCAAGGAGCGATCCCTAACAGCAGAAGCAGCAGAGGCACAAACTGCACGACGAGAAGGGACAACGTAGAACACGTCTCTGTCCTGGCACATTTTCGTGTGCCATACTTCCCTCCGGGTCTTCGGGCCTTGCGAAGCTCTGTGTACTGCGAGCGCTGCTACTCGCAGCTGAGAAGGACCGTGGAGCTAGCGGCGAATTCGGAGAGCTCTTCGCTGCACTGCGCCGCTCGCAAGCGGCTTCGTTCTTCGCCTTCTGCCGTCCGGCGAGAGCTGAACTCCGGCGGTCAGTTGCAGCTCTGCCCAACAGCGTGTTCTCAGTTCTGCGGGCAAGCACGCCCTCTTGCCTTGGCCCCGAGAGCAAAGTCCCGAGCGAGCACTCGACTCAGTGCAATGCACCCGGAAGGACGCTCTCGCTCGCCTTTCAAGGAGCGATTCCTAACAGCAGAAGCAGCAGAGGCACAAACTGCACGACGAGAAGGGACAACGTAGAACACGTCTCTGTCCTGGCACATTTTCGTGTGCCATACTTCCCTCCGGGTCTTCGGGCCTTGCGAAGCTCTGTGTACTGCGAGCGCTGCTACTCGCAGCTGAGAAGGACCGTGGAGCTAGCGGCGAATTCGGAGAGCTCTTCGCTGCACTGCGCCGCTCGCAAGCGGCTTCGTTCTTCGCCTTCTGCCGTCCGGCGAGAGCTGAACTCCGGCGGTCAGTTGCAGCTCTGCCCAACAGCGTGTTCTCAGTTCTGCGGGCAAGCACGCCCTCTTGCCTTGGCCCCGAGAGCAAAGTCCCGAGCGAGCACTCGACTCAGTGCAATGCACCCGGAAGGACGCTCTCGCTCGCCTTTCAAGGAGCGATTCCTAACAGCAGAAGCAGCAGAGGCACAAACTGCACGACGAGAGGGGACAACGTAGAACACGTCTCTGTCCTGGCACATTTTCGTGTGCGATACTTCCCTCCGCGTCTTCGGGCCTTGCGAAGCTCTGTGTACTGCGAGCGCTGCTACTCGCAGCTGAGAAGGACCGTGGAGCTAGCGGCGAATTCGGAGAGCTCTTCGCTGCACTGCGCCGCTCGCAAGCGGCTTCGTTCTTCGCCTTCTGCCGTCCGGCGAGAGCTGAACTCCAGCGGTCAGTTGCAGCTCTGCCCAACAGCGTGTTCTCAGTTCTGCGGGCAAGCACGCCCTCTTGCCTTGGCCCCGAGTGCAAAGTCCCGAGCGAGCACTCGACTCAGTGCAATGCACCCGGAAGGACGCTCTCGCTCGCCTTTCAAGGAGCGATTCCTAACAGCAGAAGCAGCAGAGGCACAAACTGCACGACGAGAGGGGACAACGTAGAACACGTCTCTGTCCTGGCACATTTTCGTGTGCGATACTTCCCTCCGGGTCTTCGGGCCTTGCGAAGCTCTGTGTACTGCGAGCGCTGCTACTCGCAGCTGAGAAGGACCGTGGAGCTAGCGGCGAATTCGGAGAGCTCTTCGCTGCACTGCGCCGCTCGCAAGCGGCTTCGTTCTTCGCCTTCTGCCGTCCGGCGAGAGCTGAACTCCAGCGGTCAGTTGCAGCTCTGCCCAACAGCGTGTTCTCAGTTCTGCGGGCAAGCACGCCCTCTTGCCTTGGCCCCGAGAGCAAAGTCCCGAGCGAGCACTCGACTCAGTGCAATGCACCCGGAAGGACGCTCTCGCTCGCCTTTCAAGGAGCGATTCCTAACAGCAGAAGCAGCAGAGGCACAAACTGCACGACGAGAGGGGACAACGTAGAACACGTCTCTGTCCTGGCACATTTGCGTGTGCGATACGTCCCTCCGGGTCTTCGGGCCTTGCGAAGTTCTGTGTACTGCGAGCGCTGCTACTCGCAGCTGAGAAGGACCGTGGAGCTAGCGGCGAATTCGGAGAGCTCTTCGCTGCACTGCGCCGCTCGCAAGCGGCTTCGTTCTTCGCCTTCTGCCGTCCGGCGAGAGCTGAACTCCAGCGGTCAGTTGCAGCTCTGCCCAACAGCGTGTTCTCAGTTCTGCGGGCAAGCACGCCCTCTTGCCTTGGCCGCGAGAGCAAAGTCCCGAGCGAGCACTCGACTCAGTGCAATGCACCCGGAAGGACGCTCTCGCTCGCCTTTCAAGGAGCGATTCCTAACAGCAGAAGCAGCAGAGGCACAAACTGCACGACGAGAAGGGACAACGTAGAACACGTCTCTGTCCTGGCACATTTGCGTGTGCGATACTTCCCTCCGGGTCTTCGGGCCTTGCGAAGCTCTGTGTACTGCGAGCGCTGCTACTCGCAGCTGAGAAGGACCGTGGAGCTAGCGGCGAATTCGGAGAGCTCTTCGCTGCACTGCGCCGCTCGCAAGCGCCTTCGTTCTTCGCCTTCTGCCGTCCGGCGAGAGCTGAACTCCAGCGGTCAGTTGCAGCTCTGCCCAACAGCGTGTTCTCAGCTCTGCGGGCAAGCACGCCCTCTTGCCTTGGCCCCGAGAGCAAAGTCCCGAGCGAGCACTCGACTCAGTGCAATGCACCCGGAAGGACGCTCTCGCTCGCCTTTCAAGGAGCGATTCCTAACAGCAGAAGCAGCAGAGGCACAAACTGCACGACGAGAAGGGACAACGTAGAACACGTCTCTGTCCTGGCACATTTGCGTGTGCGATACTTCCCTCCGGGTCTTCGGGCCTTGCGAAGCTCTGTGTACTGCGAGCGCTGCTACTCGCAGCTGAGAAGGACCGTGGAGCTAGCGGCGAATTCGGAGAGCTCTTCGCTGCACTGCGCCGCTCGCAAGCGGCTTCGTTCTTCGCCTTCTGCCGTCCGGCGAGAGCTGAACTCCAGCGGTCAGTTGCAGCTCTGCCCAACAGCGTGTTCTCAGTTCTGCGGGCAAGCACGCCCTCTTGCCTTGGCCCCGAGAGCAAAGTCCCGAGCGAGCACTCGACTCAGTGCAATGCACCCGGAAGGACGCTCTCGCTCGCCTTTCAAGGAGCGATCCCTAACAGCAGAAGCAGCAGAGGCACAAACTGCACGACGAGAGGGGACAACGTAGAACACGTCTCTGTCCTGGCACATTTGCGTGTGCGATACGTCCCTCCGGGTCTTCGGGCCTTGCGAAGCTCTGTGTACTGCGAGCGCTGCTACTCGCAGCTGAGAAGGACCGTGGAGCTAGCGGCGAATTCGGAGAGCTCTTCGCTGCACAGCGCCGCTCGCAAGCGGCTTCGTTCTTCGCCTTCTGCCGTCCGGCGAGAGCTGAACTCCAGCGGTCAGTTGCAGCTCTGCCCAACAGCGTGTTCTCAGCTCTGCGGGCAAGCACGCCCTCTTGCCTTGGCCCCGAGAGCAAAGTCCCGAGCGAGCACTCGACTCAGTGCAATGCACCCGGAAGGACGCTCTCGCTCGCCTTTCAAGGAGCGATTCCTAACAGCAGAAGCAGCAGAGGCACAAACTGCACGACGAGAAGGGACAACGTAGAACACGTCTCTGTCCTGGCACATTTGCGTGTGCGATACTTCCCTCCGGGTCTTCGGGCCTTGCGAAGCTCTGTGTACTGCGAGCGCTGCTACTCGCAGCTGAGAAGGACCGTGGAGCTAGCGGCGAATTCGGAGAGCTCTTCGCTGCACTGCGCCGCTCGCAAGCGGCTTCGTTCTTCGCCTTCTGCCGTCCGGCGAGAGCTGAACTCCAGCGGTCAGTTGCAGCTCTGCCCAACAGCGTGTTCTCAGCTCTGCGGGCAAGCACGCCCTCTTGCCTTGGCCCCGAGAGCAAAGTCCCGAGCGAGCACTCGACTCAGTGCAATGCACCCGGAAGGACGCTCTCGCTCGCCTTTCAAGGAGCGATCCCTAACAGCAGAAGCAGCAGAGGCACAAACTGCACGACGAGAGGGGACAACGTAGAACACGTCTCTGTCCTGGCACATTTGCGTGTGCGATACGTCCCTCCGGGTCTTCGGGCCTTGCGAAGCTCTGTGTACTGCGAGCGCTGCTACTCGCAGCTGAGAAGGACCGTGGAGCTAGCGGCGAATTCGGAGAGCTCTTCGCTGCACTGCGCCGCTCGCAAGCGGCTTCGTTCTTCGCCTTCTGCCGTCCGGCGAGAGCTGAACTCCAGCGGTCAGTTGCAGCTCTGCCCAACAGCGTGTTCTCAGCTCTGCGGGCAAGCACGCCCTCTTGCCTTGGCCCGAGAGCAAAGTCCCGAGCGAGCACTCGACTCAGTGCAATGCACCCGGAAGGACGCTCTCGCTCGCCTTTCAAGGAGCGATTCCTAACAGCAGAAGCAGCAGAGGCACAAACTGCACGACGAGAAGGGACAACGTAGAACACGTCTCTGTCCTGGCACATTTTCGTGTGCGATACTTCCCTCCGGGTCTTCGGGCCTTGCGAAGCTCTGTGTACTGCGAGCGCTGCTACTCGCAGCTGAGAAGGACCGTGGAGCTTGCGGCGAATTCGGAGAGCTCTTCGCTGCACTGCGCCGCTCGCAAGCGGCTTCGTTCTTCGCCTTCTGCCGTCCGGCGAGAGCTGAACTCCAGCGGTCAGTTGCAGCTCTGCCCAACAGCGTGTTCTCAGTTCTGCGGGCAAGCACGCCCTCTTGCCTTGGCCCCGAGAGCAAAGTCCCGAGCGAGCACTCGACTCAGTGCAATGCACCCGGAAGGACGCTCTCGCTCGCCTTTCAAGGAGCGATTCCTAACAGCAGAAGCAGCAGAGGCACAAACTGCACGACGAGAAGGGACAACGTAGAACACGTCTCTGTCCTGGCACATTTTCGTGTGCGATACTTCCCTCCGCGTCTTCGGGCCTTGCGAAGCTCTGTGTACTGCGAGCGCTGCTACTCGCAGCTGAGAAGGACCGTGGAGCTAGCGGCGAATTCGGAGAGCTCTTCGCTGCACTGCGCCGCTCGCAAGCGGCTTCGTTCTTCGCCTTCTGCCGTCCGGCGAGAGCTGAACTCCAGCGGTCAGTTGCAGCTCTGCCCAACAGCGTGTTCTCAGCTCTGCGGGCAAGCACGCCCTCTTGCCTTGGCCCCGAGTGCAAAGTCCCGAGCGAGCACTCGACTCAGTGCAATGCACCCGGAAGGACGCTCTCGCTCGCCTTTCAAGGAGCGATTCCTAACAGCAGAAGCAGCAGAGGCACAAACTGCACGACGAGAGGGGACAACGTAGAACACGTCTCTGTCCTGGCACATTTCCGTGTGCGATACTTCCCTCCGGGTCTTCGGGCCTTGCGAAGCTCTGTGTACTGCGAGCGCTGCTACTCGCAGCTGAGAAGGACCGTGGAGCTAGCGGCGAATTCGGAGAGCTCTTCGCTGCACTGCGCCGCTCGCAAGCGGCTTCGTTCTTCGCCTTCTGCCGTCCGGCGAGAGCTGAACTCCAGCGGTCAGTTGCAGCTCTGCCCAACAGCGTGTTCTCAGTTCTGCGGGCAAGCACGCCCTCTTGCCTTGGCCCCGAGAGCAAAGTCCCGAGCGAGCACTCGACTCAGTGCAATGCACCCGGAAGGACGCTCTCGCTCGCCTTTCAAGGAGCGATTCCTAACAGCAGAAGCAGCAGAGGCACAAACTGCACGACGAGAGGGGACAACGTAGAACACGTCTCTGTCCTGGCACATTTTCGTGTGCGATACTTCCCTCCGCGTCTTCGGGCCTTGCGAAGCTCTGTGTACTGCGAGCGCTGCTACTCGCAGCTGAGAAGGACCGTGGAGCTAGCGGCGAATTCGGAGAGCTCTTCGCTGCACTGCGCCGCTCGCAAGCGGCTTCGTTCTTCGCCTTCTGCCGTCCGGCGAGAGCTGAACTCCAGCGGTCAGTTGCAGCTCTGCCCAACAGCGTGTTCTCAGTTCTGCGGACAAGCACGCCCTCTTGCCTTGGCCCCGAGAGCAAAGTCCCGAGCGAGCACTCGACTCAGTGCAATGCACCCGGAAGGACGCTCTCGCTCGCCTTTCAAGGAGCGATTCCTAACAGCAGAAGCAGCAGAGGCACAAACTGCACGACGAGAGGGGACAACGTAGAACACGTCTCTGTCCTGGCACATTTGCGTGTGCGATACTTCCCTCCGCGTCTTCGGGCCTTGCGAAGCTCTGTGTACTGCGAGCGCTGCTACTCGCAGCTGAGAAGGACCGTGGAGCTAGCGGCGAATTCGGAGAGCTCTTCGCTGCACTGCGCCGCTCGCAAGCGGCTTCGTTCTTCGCCTTCTGCCGTCCGGCGAGAGCTGAACTCCGGCGGTCAGTTGCAGCTCTGCCCAACAGCGTGTTCTCAGCTCTGCGGGCAAGCACGCCCTCTTGCCTTGGCCCCGAGAGCAAAGTCCCGAGCGAGCACTCGACTCAGTGCAATGCACCCGGAAGGACGCTCTCGCTCGCCTTTCAAGGAGCGATTCCTAACAGCAGAAGCAGCAGAGGCACAAACTGCACGACGAGAGGGGACAACGTAGAACACGTCTCTGTCCTGGCACATTTTCGTGTGCGATACTTCCCTCCGCGTCTTCGGGCCTTGCGAAGCTCTGTGTACTGCGAGCGCTGCTACTCGCAGCTGAGAAGGACCGTGGAGCTAGCGGCGAATTCGGAGAGCTCTTCGCTGCACTGCGCCGCTCGCAAGCGGCTTCGTTCTTCGCCTTCTGCCGTCCGGCGAGAGCTGAACTCCAGCGGTCAGTTGCAGCTCTGCCCAACAGCGTGTTCTCAGCTCTGCGGGCAAGCACGCCCTCTTGCCTTGGCCCCGAGAGCAAAGTCCCGAGCGAGCACTCGACTCAGTGCAATGCACCCGGAAGGACGCTCTCGCTCGCCTTTCAAGGAGCGATTCCTAACAGCAGAAGCAGCAGAGGCACAAACTGCACGACGAGAAGGGACAACGTAGAACACGTCTCTGTCCTGGCACATTTGCGTGTGCGATACTTCCCTCCGGGTCTTCGGGCCTTGCGAAGCTCTGTGTACTGCGAGCGCTGCTACTCGCAGCTGAGAAGGTCCGTGGAGCTAGCGGCGAATTCGGAGAGCTCTTCGCTGCACTGCGCCGCTCGCAAGCGGCTTCGTTCTTCGCCTTCTGCCGTCCGGCGAGAGCTGAACTCCAGCGGTCAGTTGCAGCTCTGCCCAACAGCGTGTTCTCAGCTCTGCGGGCAAGCACGCCCTCTTGCCTTGGCCCCGAGAGCAAAGTCCCGAGCGAGCACTCGACTCAGTGCAATGCACCCGGAAGGACGCTCTCGCTCGCCTTTCAAGGAGCGATTCCTAACAGCAGAAGCAGCAGAGGCACAAACTGCACGACGAGAGGGGACAACGTAGAACACGTCTCTGTCCTGGCACATTTGCGTGTGCGATACTTCCCTCCGCGTCTTCGGGCCTTGCGAAGCTCTGTGTACTGCGAGCGCTGCTACTCGCAGCTGAGAAGGACCGTGGAGCTAGCGGCGAAATCGGAGAGCTCTTCGCTGCACTGCGCCGCTCGCAAGCGGCTTCGTTCTTCGCCTTCTGCCGTCCGGCGAGAGCTGAACTCCAGCGGTCAGTTGCAGCTCTGCCCAACAGCGTGTTCTCAGTTCTGCGGGCAAGCACGCCCTCTTGCCTTGGCCCCGAGAGCAAAGTCCCGAGCGAGCACTCGACTCAGTGCAATGCACCCGGAAGGACGCTCTCGCTCGCCTTTCAAGGAGCGATTCCTAACAGCAGAAGCAGCAGAGGCACAAACTGCACGACGAGAGGGGACAACGTAGAACACGTCTCTGTCCTGGCACATTTGCGTGTGCGATACTTCCCTCCGGGTCTTCGGGCCTTGCGAAGCTCTGTGTACTGCGAGCGCTGCTACTCGCAGCTGAGAAGGACCGTGGAGCTTGCGGCGAATTCGGAGAGCTCTTCGCTGCACTGCGCCGCTCGCAAGCGCCTTCGTTCTTCGCCTTCTGCCGTCCGGCGAGAGCTGAACTCCGGCGGTCAGTTGCAGCTCTGCCCAACAGCGTGTTCTCAGTTCTGCGGGCAAGCACGCCCTCTTGCCTTGGCCCCGAGTGCAAAGTCCCGAGCGAGCACTCGACTCAGTGCAATGCACCCGGAAGGACGCTCTCGCTCGCCTTTCAAGGAGCGATCCCTA
Source organism: Sturnus vulgaris (assembly GCF_052056855.1). Classification (NCBI taxonomy): domain Eukaryota; kingdom Metazoa; phylum Chordata; class Aves; order Passeriformes; family Sturnidae; genus Sturnus; species Sturnus vulgaris. Next base: position 15,580 of record NW_028276826.1, read on the forward strand.
ACAGCAGAAGCAGCAGAGGCACAAACTGCACGACGAGAAGGGACAACGTAGAACACGTCTCTGTCCTGGCACATTTCCGTGTGCCATACTTCCCTCCGGGTCTTCGGGCCTTGCGAAGCTCTGTGTACTGCGAGCGCTGCTACTCGCAGCTGAGAAGGACCGTGGAGCTTGCGGCGAATTCGGAGAGCTCTTCGCTGCACTGCGCCGCTCGCAAGCGGCTTCGTTCTTCGCCTTCTGCCGTCCGGCGAGAGCTGAACTCCGGCGGTCAGTTGCAGCTCTGCCCAACAGCGTGTTCTCAGTTCTGCGGGCAAGCACGCCCTCTTGCCTTGGCCCCGAGTGCAAAGTCCCGAGCGAGCACTCGACTCAGTGCAATGCACCCGGAAGGACGCTCTCGCTCGCCTTTCAAGGAGCGATCCCTAACAGCAGAAGCAGCAGAGGCACAAACTGCACGACGAGAAGGGACAACGTAGAACACGTCTCTGTCCTGGCACATTTCCGTGTGCCATACTTCCCTCCGGGTCTTCGGGCCTTGCGAAGCTCTGTGTACTGCGAGCGCTGCTACTCGCAGCTGAGAAGGACCGTGGAGCTAGCGGCGAATTCGGAGAGCTCTTCGCTGCACTGCGCCGCTCGCAAGCGGCTTCGTTCTTCGCCTTCTGCCGTCCGGCGAGAGCTGAACTCCGGCGGTCAGTTGCAGCTCTGCCCAACAGCGTGTTCTCAGTTCTGCGGGCAAGCACGCCCTCTTGCCTTGGCCCCGAGTGCAAAGTCCCGAGCGAGCACTCGACTCAGTGCAATGCACCCGGAAGGACGCTCTCGCTCGCCTTTCAAGGAGCGATCCCTAACAGCAGAAGCAGCAGAGGCACAAACTGCACGACGAGAAGGGACAACGTAGAACACGTCTCTGTCCTGGCACATTTTCGTGTGCCATACTTCCCTCCGGGTCTTCGGGCCTTGCGAAGCTCTGTGTACTGCGAGCGCTGCTACTCGCAGCTGAGAAGGACCGTGGAGCTAGCGGCGAATTCGGAGAGCTCTTCGCTGCACTGCGCCGCTCGCAAGCGGCTTCGTTCTTCGCCTTCTGCCGTCCGGCGAGAGCTGAACTCCGGCGGTCAGTTGCAGCTCTGCCCAACAGCGTGTTCTCAGTTCTGCGGGCAAGCACGCCCTCTTGCCTTGGCCCCGAGAGCAAAGTCCCGAGCGAGCACTCGACTCAGTGCAATGCACCCGGAAGGACGCTCTCGCTCGCCTTTCAAGGAGCGATTCCTAACAGCAGAAGCAGCAGAGGCACAAACTGCACGACGAGAAGGGACAACGTAGAACACGTCTCTGTCCTGGCACATTTTCGTGTGCCATACTTCCCTCCGGGTCTTCGGGCCTTGCGAAGCTCTGTGTACTGCGAGCGCTGCTACTCGCAGCTGAGAAGGACCGTGGAGCTAGCGGCGAATTCGGAGAGCTCTTCGCTGCACTGCGCCGCTCGCAAGCGGCTTCGTTCTTCGCCTTCTGCCGTCCGGCGAGAGCTGAACTCCGGCGGTCAGTTGCAGCTCTGCCCAACAGCGTGTTCTCAGTTCTGCGGGCAAGCACGCCCTCTTGCCTTGGCCCCGAGAGCAAAGTCCCGAGCGAGCACTCGACTCAGTGCAATGCACCCGGAAGGACGCTCTCGCTCGCCTTTCAAGGAGCGATTCCTAACAGCAGAAGCAGCAGAGGCACAAACTGCACGACGAGAGGGGACAACGTAGAACACGTCTCTGTCCTGGCACATTTTCGTGTGCGATACTTCCCTCCGCGTCTTCGGGCCTTGCGAAGCTCTGTGTACTGCGAGCGCTGCTACTCGCAGCTGAGAAGGACCGTGGAGCTAGCGGCGAATTCGGAGAGCTCTTCGCTGCACTGCGCCGCTCGCAAGCGGCTTCGTTCTTCGCCTTCTGCCGTCCGGCGAGAGCTGAACTCCAGCGGTCAGTTGCAGCTCTGCCCAACAGCGTGTTCTCAGTTCTGCGGGCAAGCACGCCCTCTTGCCTTGGCCCCGAGTGCAAAGTCCCGAGCGAGCACTCGACTCAGTGCAATGCACCCGGAAGGACGCTCTCGCTCGCCTTTCAAGGAGCGATTCCTAACAGCAGAAGCAGCAGAGGCACAAACTGCACGACGAGAGGGGACAACGTAGAACACGTCTCTGTCCTGGCACATTTTCGTGTGCGATACTTCCCTCCGGGTCTTCGGGCCTTGCGAAGCTCTGTGTACTGCGAGCGCTGCTACTCGCAGCTGAGAAGGACCGTGGAGCTAGCGGCGAATTCGGAGAGCTCTTCGCTGCACTGCGCCGCTCGCAAGCGGCTTCGTTCTTCGCCTTCTGCCGTCCGGCGAGAGCTGAACTCCAGCGGTCAGTTGCAGCTCTGCCCAACAGCGTGTTCTCAGTTCTGCGGGCAAGCACGCCCTCTTGCCTTGGCCCCGAGAGCAAAGTCCCGAGCGAGCACTCGACTCAGTGCAATGCACCCGGAAGGACGCTCTCGCTCGCCTTTCAAGGAGCGATTCCTAACAGCAGAAGCAGCAGAGGCACAAACTGCACGACGAGAGGGGACAACGTAGAACACGTCTCTGTCCTGGCACATTTGCGTGTGCGATACGTCCCTCCGGGTCTTCGGGCCTTGCGAAGTTCTGTGTACTGCGAGCGCTGCTACTCGCAGCTGAGAAGGACCGTGGAGCTAGCGGCGAATTCGGAGAGCTCTTCGCTGCACTGCGCCGCTCGCAAGCGGCTTCGTTCTTCGCCTTCTGCCGTCCGGCGAGAGCTGAACTCCAGCGGTCAGTTGCAGCTCTGCCCAACAGCGTGTTCTCAGTTCTGCGGGCAAGCACGCCCTCTTGCCTTGGCCGCGAGAGCAAAGTCCCGAGCGAGCACTCGACTCAGTGCAATGCACCCGGAAGGACGCTCTCGCTCGCCTTTCAAGGAGCGATTCCTAACAGCAGAAGCAGCAGAGGCACAAACTGCACGACGAGAAGGGACAACGTAGAACACGTCTCTGTCCTGGCACATTTGCGTGTGCGATACTTCCCTCCGGGTCTTCGGGCCTTGCGAAGCTCTGTGTACTGCGAGCGCTGCTACTCGCAGCTGAGAAGGACCGTGGAGCTAGCGGCGAATTCGGAGAGCTCTTCGCTGCACTGCGCCGCTCGCAAGCGCCTTCGTTCTTCGCCTTCTGCCGTCCGGCGAGAGCTGAACTCCAGCGGTCAGTTGCAGCTCTGCCCAACAGCGTGTTCTCAGCTCTGCGGGCAAGCACGCCCTCTTGCCTTGGCCCCGAGAGCAAAGTCCCGAGCGAGCACTCGACTCAGTGCAATGCACCCGGAAGGACGCTCTCGCTCGCCTTTCAAGGAGCGATTCCTAACAGCAGAAGCAGCAGAGGCACAAACTGCACGACGAGAAGGGACAACGTAGAACACGTCTCTGTCCTGGCACATTTGCGTGTGCGATACTTCCCTCCGGGTCTTCGGGCCTTGCGAAGCTCTGTGTACTGCGAGCGCTGCTACTCGCAGCTGAGAAGGACCGTGGAGCTAGCGGCGAATTCGGAGAGCTCTTCGCTGCACTGCGCCGCTCGCAAGCGGCTTCGTTCTTCGCCTTCTGCCGTCCGGCGAGAGCTGAACTCCAGCGGTCAGTTGCAGCTCTGCCCAACAGCGTGTTCTCAGTTCTGCGGGCAAGCACGCCCTCTTGCCTTGGCCCCGAGAGCAAAGTCCCGAGCGAGCACTCGACTCAGTGCAATGCACCCGGAAGGACGCTCTCGCTCGCCTTTCAAGGAGCGATCCCTAACAGCAGAAGCAGCAGAGGCACAAACTGCACGACGAGAGGGGACAACGTAGAACACGTCTCTGTCCTGGCACATTTGCGTGTGCGATACGTCCCTCCGGGTCTTCGGGCCTTGCGAAGCTCTGTGTACTGCGAGCGCTGCTACTCGCAGCTGAGAAGGACCGTGGAGCTAGCGGCGAATTCGGAGAGCTCTTCGCTGCACAGCGCCGCTCGCAAGCGGCTTCGTTCTTCGCCTTCTGCCGTCCGGCGAGAGCTGAACTCCAGCGGTCAGTTGCAGCTCTGCCCAACAGCGTGTTCTCAGCTCTGCGGGCAAGCACGCCCTCTTGCCTTGGCCCCGAGAGCAAAGTCCCGAGCGAGCACTCGACTCAGTGCAATGCACCCGGAAGGACGCTCTCGCTCGCCTTTCAAGGAGCGATTCCTAACAGCAGAAGCAGCAGAGGCACAAACTGCACGACGAGAAGGGACAACGTAGAACACGTCTCTGTCCTGGCACATTTGCGTGTGCGATACTTCCCTCCGGGTCTTCGGGCCTTGCGAAGCTCTGTGTACTGCGAGCGCTGCTACTCGCAGCTGAGAAGGACCGTGGAGCTAGCGGCGAATTCGGAGAGCTCTTCGCTGCACTGCGCCGCTCGCAAGCGGCTTCGTTCTTCGCCTTCTGCCGTCCGGCGAGAGCTGAACTCCAGCGGTCAGTTGCAGCTCTGCCCAACAGCGTGTTCTCAGCTCTGCGGGCAAGCACGCCCTCTTGCCTTGGCCCCGAGAGCAAAGTCCCGAGCGAGCACTCGACTCAGTGCAATGCACCCGGAAGGACGCTCTCGCTCGCCTTTCAAGGAGCGATCCCTAACAGCAGAAGCAGCAGAGGCACAAACTGCACGACGAGAGGGGACAACGTAGAACACGTCTCTGTCCTGGCACATTTGCGTGTGCGATACGTCCCTCCGGGTCTTCGGGCCTTGCGAAGCTCTGTGTACTGCGAGCGCTGCTACTCGCAGCTGAGAAGGACCGTGGAGCTAGCGGCGAATTCGGAGAGCTCTTCGCTGCACTGCGCCGCTCGCAAGCGGCTTCGTTCTTCGCCTTCTGCCGTCCGGCGAGAGCTGAACTCCAGCGGTCAGTTGCAGCTCTGCCCAACAGCGTGTTCTCAGCTCTGCGGGCAAGCACGCCCTCTTGCCTTGGCCCCGAGAGCAAAGTCCCGAGCGAGCACTCGACTCAGTGCAATGCACCCGGAAGGACGCTCTCGCTCGCCTTTCAAGGAGCGATTCCTAACAGCAGAAGCAGCAGAGGCACAAACTGCACGACGAGAAGGGACAACGTAGAACACGTCTCTGTCCTGGCACATTTTCGTGTGCGATACTTCCCTCCGGGTCTTCGGGCCTTGCGAAGCTCTGTGTACTGCGAGCGCTGCTACTCGCAGCTGAGAAGGACCGTGGAGCTAGCGGCGAATTCGGAGAGCTCTTCGCTGCACTGCGCCGCTCGCAAGCGGCTTCGTTCTTCGCCTTCTGCCGTCCGGCGAGAGCTGAACTCCAGCGGTCAGTTGCAGCTCTGCCCAACAGCGTGTTCTCAGCTCTGCGGGCAAGCACGCCCTCTTGCCTTGGCCCCGAGAGCAAAGTCCCGAGCGAGCACTCGACTCAGTGCAATGCACGCGGAAGGACGCTCTCGCTCGCCTTTCAAGGAGCGATTCCTAACAGCAGAAGCAGCAGAGGCACAAACTGCACGACGAGAAGGGACAACGTAGAACACGTCTCTGTCCTGGCACATTTGCGTGTGCGATACTTCCCTCCGGGTCTTCGGGCCTTGCGAAGCTCTGTGTACTGCGAGCGCTGCTACTCGCAGCTGAGAAGGTCCGTGGAGCTAGCGGCGAATTCGGAGAGCTCTTCGCTGCACTGCGCCGCTCGCAAGCGGCTTCGTTCTTCGCCTTCTGCCGTCCGGCGAGAGCTGAACTCCAGCGGTCAGTTGCAGCTCTGCCCAACAGCGTGTTCTCAGTTCTGCGGGCAAGCACGCCCTCTTGCCTTGGCCCCGAGAGCAAAGTCCCGAGCGAGCACTCGACTCAGTGCAATGCACCCGGAAGGACGCTCTCGCTCGCCTTTCAAGGAGCGATTCCTAACAGCAGAAGCAGCAGAGGCACAAACTGCACGACGAGAAGGGACAACGTAGAACACGTCTCTGTCCTGGCACATTTGCGTGTGCGATACTTCCCTCCGCGTCTTCGGGCCTTGCGAAGCTCTGTGTACTGCGAGCGCTGCTACTCGCAGCTGAGAAGGACCGTGGAGCTAGCGGCGAATTCGGAGAGCTCTTCGCTGCACTGCGCCGCTCGCAAGCGGCTTCGTTCTTCGCCTTCTGCCGTCCGGCGAGAGCTGAACTCCAGTGGTCAGTTGCAGCTCTGCCCAACAGCGTGTTCTCAGCTCTGCGGGCAAGCACGCCCTCTTGCCTTGGCCCCGAGTGCAAAGTCCCGAGCGAGCACTCGACTCAGTGCAATGCACCCGGAAGGACGCTCTCGCTCGCCTTTCAAGGAGCGATTCCTAACAGCAGAAGCAGCAGAGGCACAAACTGCACGACGAGAGGGGACAACGTAGAACACGTCTCTGTCCTGGCACATTTTCGTGTGCGATACTTCCCTCCGGGTCTTCGGGCCTTGCGAAGCTCTGTGTACTGCGAGCGCTGCTACTCGCAGCTGAGAAGGACCGTGGAGCTAGCGGCGAATTCGGAGAGCTCTTCGCTGCACTGCGCCGCTCGCAAGCGGCTTCGTTCTTCGCCTTCTGCCGTCCGGCGAGAGCTGAACTCCAGCGGTCAGTTGCAGCTCTGCCCAACAGCGTGTTCTCAGTTCTGCGGGCAAGCACGCCCTCTTGCCTTGGCCCCGAGAGCAAAGTCCCGAGCGAGCACTCGACTCAGTGCAATGCACCCGGAAGGACGCTCTCGCTCGCCTTTCAAGGAGCGATCCCTAACAGCAGAAGCAGCAGAGGCACAAACTGCACGACGAGAGGGGACAACGTAGAACACGTCTCTGTCCTGGCACATTTGCGTGTGCGATACGTCCCTCCGGGTCTTCGGGCCTTGCGAAGCTCTGTGTACTGCGAGCGCTGCTACTCGCAGCTGAGAAGGACCGTGGAGCTAGCGGCGAATTCGGAGAGCTCTTCGCTGCACTGCGCCGCTCGCAAGCGCCTTCGTTCTTCGCCTTCTGCCGTCCGGCGAGAGCTGAACTCCAGCGGTCAGTTGCAGCTCTGCCCAACAGCGTGTTCTCAGCTCTGCGGGCAAGCACGCCCTCTTGCCTTGGCCCCGAGAGCAAAGTCCCGAGCGAGCACTCGACTCAGTGCAATGCACCCGGAAGGACGCTCTCGCTCGCCTTTCAAGGAGCGATTCCTAACAGCAGAAGCAGCAGAGGCACAAACTGCACGACGAGAAGGGACAACGTAGAACACGTCTCTGTCCTGGCACATTTTCGTGTGCGATACTTCCCTCCGGGTCTTCGGGCCTTGCGAAGCTCTGTGTACTGCGAGCGCTGCTACTCGCAGCTGAGAAGGACCGTGGAGCTAGCGGCGAATTCGGAGAGCTCTTCGCTGCACTGCGCCGCTCGCAAGCGGCTTCGTTCTTCGCCTTCTGCCGTCCGGCGAGAGCTGAACTCCAGCGGTCAGTTGCAGCTCTGCCCAACAGCGTGTTCTCAGCTCTGCGGGCAAGCACGCCCTCTTGCCTTGGCCCCGAGTGCAAAGTCCCGAGCGAGCACTCGACTCAGTGCAATGCACCCGGAAGGACGCTCTCGCTCGCCTTTCAAGGAGCGATTCCTAACAGCAGAAGCAGCAGAGGCACAAACTGCACGACGAGAGGGGACAACGTAGAACACGTCTCTGTCCTGGCACATTTTCGTGTGCGATACTTCCCTCCGGGTCTTCGGGCCTTGCGAAGCTCTGTGTACTGCGAGCGCTGCTACTCGCAGCTGAGAAGGTCCGTGGAGCTAGCGGCGAATTCGGAGAGCTCTTCGCTGCACTGCGCCGCTCGCAAGCGGCTTCGTTCTTCGCCTTCTGCCGTCCGGCGAGAGCTGAACTCCAGCGGTCAGTTGCAGCTCTGCCCAACAGCGTGTTCTCAGTTCTGCGGGCAAGCACGCCCTCTTGCCTTGGCCCCGAGAGCAAAGTCCCGAGCGAGCACTCGACTCAGTGCAATGCACCCGGAAGGACGCTCTCGCTCGCCTTTCAAGGAGCGATTCCTAACAGCAGAAGCAGCAGAGGCACAAACTGCACGACGAGAGGGGACAACGTAGAACACGTCTCTGTCCTGGCACATTTTCGTGTGCGATACTTCCCTCCGCGTCTTCGGGCCTTGCGAAGCTCTGTGTACTGCGAGCGCTGCTACTCGCAGCTGAGAAGGACCGTGGAGCTAGCGGCGAATTCGGAGAGCTCTTCGCTGCACTGCGCCGCTCGCAAGCGGCTTCGTTCTTCGCCTTCTGCCGTCCGGCGAGAGCTGAACTCCAGCGGTCAGTTGCAGCTCTGCCCAACAGCGTGTTCTCAGTTCTGCGGACAAGCACGCCCTCTTGCCTTGGCCCCGAGAGCAAAGTCCCGAGCGAGCACTCGACTCAGTGCAATGCACCCGGAAGGACGCTCTCGCTCGCCTTTCAAGGAGCGATTCCTAACAGCAGAAGCAGCAGAGGCACAAACTGCACGACGAGAGGGGACAACGTAGAACACGTCTCTGTCCTGGCACATTTGCGTGTGCGATACTTCCCTCCGGGTCTTCGGGCCTTGCGAAGCTCTGTGTACTGCGAGCGCTGCTACTCGCAGCTGAGAAGGACCGTGGAGCTTGCGGCGAATTCGGAGAGCTCTTCGCTGCACTGCGCCGCTCGCAAGCGGCTTCGTTCTTCGCCTTCTGCCGTCCGGCGAGAGCTGAACTCCAGCGGTCAGTTGCAGCTCTGCCCAACAGCGTGTTCTCAGTTCTGCGGGCAAGCACGCCCTCTTGCCTTGGCCCCGAGAGCAAAGTCCCGAGCGAGCACTCGACTCAGTGCAATGCACTCGGAAGGACGCTCTCGCTCGCCTTTCAAGGAGCGATTCCTAACAGCAGAAGCAGCAGAGGCACAAACTGCACGACGAGAAGGGACAACGTAGAACACGTCTCTGTCCTGGCACATTTGCGTGTGCGATACTTCCCTCCGCGTCTTCGGGCCTTGCGAAGCTCTGTGTACTGCGAGCGCTGCTACTCGCAGCTGAGAAGGACCGTGGAGCTAGCGGCGAATTCGGAGAGCTCTTCGCTGCACTGCGCCGCTCGCAAGCGCCTTCGTTCTTCGCCTTCTGCCGTCCGGCGAGAGCTGAACTCCGGCGGTCAGTTGCAGCTCTGCCCAACAGCGTGTTCTCAGTTCTGCGGGCCAGCACGCCCTCTTGCCTTGGCCCCGAGAGCAAAGTCCCGAGCGAGCACTCGACTCAGTGCAATGCACCCGGAAGGACGCTCTCGCTCGCCTTTCAAGGAGCGATTCCTAACAGCAGAAGCAGCAGAGGCACAAACTGCACGACGAGAGGGGACAACGTAGAACACGTCTCTGTCCTGGCACATTTTCGTGTGCGATACTTCCCTCCGCGTCTTCGGGCCTTGCGAAGCTCTGTGTACTGCGAGCGCTGCTACTCGCAGCTGAGAAGGACCGTGGAGCTAGCGGCGAATTCGGAGAGCTCTTCGCTGCACTTCGCCGCTCGCAAGCGGCTTCGTTCTTCGCCTTCTGCCGTCCGGCGAGAGCTGAACTCCAGCGGTCAGTTGCAGCTCTGCCCAACAGCGTGTTCTCAGTTCTGCGGGCAAGCACGCCCTCTTGCCTTGGCCCCGAGTGCAAAGTCCCGAGCGAGCACTCGACTCAGTGCAATGCACGCGGAAGGACGCTCTCGCTCGCCTTTCAAGGAGCGATTCCTAACAGCAGAAGCAGCAGAGGCACAAACTGCACGACGAGAAGGGACAACGTAGAACACGTCTCTGTCCTGGCACATTTGCGTGTGCGATACTTCCCTCCGCGTCTTCGGGCCTCGCGAAGCTCTGTGTACTGCGAGCGCTGCTACTCGCAGCTGAGAAGGACCGTGGAGCTAGCGGCGAATTCGGAGAGCTCTTCGCTGCACTGCGCCGCTCGCAAGCGGCTTCGTTCTTCGCCTTCTGCCGTCCGGCGAGAGCTGAACTCCAGCGGTCAGTTGCAGCTCTGCCCAACAGCGTGTTCTCAGTTCTGCGGACAAGCACGCCCTCTTGCCTTGGTCCCGAGAGCAAAGTCCCGAGCGAGCACTCGACTCAGTGCAATGCACCCGGAAGGACGCTCTCGCTCGCCTTTCAAGGAGCGATTCCTAACAGCAGAAGCAGCAGAGGCACAAACTGCACGACGAGAGGGGACAACGTAGAACACGTCTCTGTCCTGGCACATTTTCGTGTGCGATACTTCCCTCCGGGTCTTCGGGCCTCGCGAAGCTCTGTGTACTGCGAGCGCTGCTACTCGCAGCTGAGAAGGACCGTGGAGCTAGCGGCGAATTCGGAGAGCTCTTCGCTGCACTGCGCCGCTCGCAAGCGGCTTCGTTCTTCGCCTTCTGCCGTCCGGCGAGAGCTGAACTCCAGCGGTCAGTTGCAGCTCTGCCCAACAGCGTGTTCTCAGTTCTGCGGGCAAGCACGCCCTCTTGCCTTGGCCCCGAGAGCAAAGTCCCGAGCGAGCACTCGACTCAGTGCAATGCACCCGGAAGGACGCTCTCGCTCGCCTTTCAAGGAGCGATTCCTAACAGCAGAAGCAGCAGAGGCACAAACTGCACGACGAGAGGGGACAACGTAGAACACGTCTCTGTCCTGGCACATTTTCGTGTGCGATACTTCCCTCCGCGTCTTCGGGCCTTGCGAAGCTCTGTGTACTGCGAGCGCTGCTACTCGCAGCTGAGAAGGACCGTGGAGCTAGCGGCGAATTCGGAGAGCTCTTCGCTGCACTGCGCCGCTCGCAAGCGGCTTCGTTCTTCGCCTTCTGCCGTCCGGCGAGAGCTGAACTCCAGCGGTCAGTTGCAGCTCTGCCCAACAGCGTGTTCTCAGTTCTGCGGACAAGCACGCCCTCTTGCCTTGGCCCCGAGAGCAAAGTCCCGAGCGAGCACTCGACTCAGTGCAATGCACCCGGAAGGACGCTCTCGCTCGCCTTTCAAGGAGCGATTCCTAACAGCAGAAGCAGCAGAGGCACAAACTGCACGACGAGAGGGGACAACGTAGAACACGTCTCTGTCCTGGCACATTTGCGTGTGCGATACTTCCCTCCGCGTCTTCGGGCCTTGCGAAGCTCTGTGTACTGCGAGCGCTGCTACTCGCAGCTGAGAAGGACCGTGGAGCTAGCGGCGAATTCGGAGAGCTCTTCGCTGCACTGCGCCGCTCGCAAGCGGCTTCGTTCTTCGCCTTCTGCCGTCCGGCGAGAGCTGAACTCCAGCGGTCAGTTGCAGCTCTGCCCAACAGCGTGTTCTCAGTTCTGCGGGCAAGCACGCCCTCTTGCCTTGGCCCCGAGAGCAAAGTCCCGAGCGAGCACTCGACTCAGTGCAATGCACCCGGAAGGACGCTCTCGCTCGCCTTTCAAGGAGCGATTCCTAACAGCAGAAGCAGCAGAGGCACAAACTGCACGACGAGAAGGGACAACGTAGAACACGTCTCTGTCCTGGCACATTTGCGTGTGCGATACTTCCCTCCGCGTCTTCGGGCCTTGCGAAGCTCTGTGTACTGCGAGCGCTGCTACTCGCAGCTGAGAAGGACCGTGGAGCTAGCGGCGAATTCGGAGAGCTCTTCGCTGCACTGCGCCGCTCGCAAGCGGCTTCGTTCTTCGCCTTCTGCCGTCCGGCGAGAGCTGAACTCCAGCGGTCAGTTGCAGCTCTGCCCAACAGCGTGTTCTCAGTTCTGCGGGCAAGCACGCCCTCTTGCCTTGGCCCCGAGAGCAAAGTCCCGAGCGAGCACTCGACTCAGTGCAATGCACCCGGAAGGACGCTCTCGCTCGCCTTTCAAGGAGCGATCCCTAACAGCAGAAGCAGCAGAGGCACAAACTGCACGACGAGAGGGGACAACGTAGAACACGTCTCTGTCCTGGCACATTTGCGTGTGCGATACGTCCCTCCGGGTCTTCGGGCCTTGCGAAGCTCTGTGTACTGCGAGCGCTGCTACTCGCAGCTGAGAAGGACCGTGGAGCTAGCGGCGAATTCGGAGAGCTCTTCGCTGCACTGCGCCGCTCGCAAGCGGCTTCGTTCTTCGCCTTCTGCCGTCCGGCGAGAGCTGAACTCCAGCGGTCAGTTGCAGCTCTGCCCAACAGCGTGTTCTCAGCTCTGCGGGCAAGCACGCCCTCTTGCCTTGGCCCCGAGAGCAAAGTCCCGAGCGAGCACTCGACTCAGTGCAATGCACCCGGAAGGACGCTCTCGCTCGCCTTTCAAGGAGCGATTCCTAACAGCAGAAGCAGCAGAGGCACAAACTGCACGACGAGAGGGGACAACGTAGAACACGTCTCTGTCCTGGCACATTTTCGTGTGCGATACTTCCCTCCGGGTCTTCGGGCCTTGCGAAGCTCTGTGTACTGCGAGCGCTGCTACTCGCAGCTGAGAAGGACCGTGGAGCTAGCGGCGAATTCGGAGAGCTCTTCGCTGCACTGCGCCGCTCGCAAGCGGCTTCGTTCTTCGCCTTCTGCCGTCCGGCGAGAGCTGAACTCCAGCGGTCAGTTGCAGCTCTGCCCAACAGCGTGTTCTCAGCTCTGCGGGCAAGCACGCCCTCTTGCCTTGGCCCCGAGAGCAAAGTCCCGAGCGAGCACTCGACTCAGTGCAATGCACGCGGAAGGACGCTCTCGCTCGCCTTTCAAGGAGCGATTCCTAACAGCAGAAGCAGCAGAGGCACAAACTGCACGACGAGAAGGGACAACGTAGAACACGTCTCTGTCCTGGCACATTTGCGTGTGCGATACTTCCCTCCGGGTCTTCGGGCCTTGCGAAGCTCTGTGTACTGCGAGCGCTGCTACTCGCAGCTGAGAAGGTCCGTGGAGCTAGCGGCGAATTCGGAGAGCTCTTCGCTGCACTGCGCCGCTCGCAAGCGGCTTCGTTCTTCGCCTTCTGCCGTCCGGCGAGAGCTGAACTCCAGCGGTCAGTTGCAGCTCTGCCCAACAGCGTGTTCTCAGCTCTGCGGGCAAGCACGCCCTCTTGCCTTGGCCCCGAGAGCAAAGTCCCGAGCGAGCACTCGACTCAGTGCAATGCACCCGGAAGGACGCTCTCGCTCGCCTTTCAAGGAGCGATTCCTAACAGCAGAAGCAGCAGAGGCACAAACTGCACGACGAGAAGGGACAACGTAGAACACGTCTCTGTCCTGGCACATTTGCGTGTGCGATACTTCCCTCCGGGTCTTCGGGCCTTGCGAAGCTCTGTGTACTGCGAGCGCTGCTACTCGCAGCTGAGAAGGACCGTGGAGCTAGCGGCGAATTCGGAGAGCTCTTCGCTGCACTGCGCCGCTCGCAAGCGCCTTCGTTCTTCGCCTTCTGCCGTCCGGCGAGAGCTGAACTCCAGCGGTCAGTTGCAGCTCTGCCCAACAGCGTGTTCTCAGCTCTGCGGGCAAGCACGCCCTCTTGCCTTGGCCCCGAGAGCAAAGTCCCGAGCGAGCACTCGACTCAGTGCAATGCACCCGGAAGGACGCTCTCGCTCGCCTTTCAAGGAGCGATTCCTAACAGCAGAAGCAGCAGAGGCACAAACTGCACGACGAGAAGGGACAACGTAGAACACGTCTCTGTCCTGGCACATTTGCGTGTGCGATACTTCCCTCCGGGTCTTCGGGCCTTGCGAAGCTCTGTGTACTGCGAGCGCTGCTACTCGCAGCTGAGAAGGTCCGTGGAGCTAGCGGCGAATTCGGAGAGCTCTTCGCTGCACTGCGCCGCTCGCAAGCGGCTTCGTTCTTCGCCTTCTGCCGTCCGGCGAGAGCTGAACTCCAGCGGTCAGTTGCAGCTCTGCCCAACAGCGTGTTCTCAGCTCTGCGGGCAAGCACGCCCTCTTGCCTTGGCCCCGAGAGCAAAGTCCCGAGCGAGCACTCGACTCAGTGCAATGCACCCGGAAGGACGCTCTCGCTCGCCTTTCAAGGAGCGATTCCTAACAGCAGAAGCAGCAGAGGCACAAACTGCACGACGAGAAGGGACAACGTAGAACACGTCTCTGTCCTGGCACATTTGCGTGTGCGATACTTCCCTCCGGGTCTTCGGGCCTTGCGAAGCTCTGTGTACTGCGAGCGCTGCTACTCGCAGCTGAGAAGGTCCGTGGAGCTAGCGGCGAATTCGGAGAGCTCTTCGCTGCACTGCGCCGCTCGCAAGCGGCTTCGTTCTTCGCCTTCTGCCGTCCGGCGAGAGCTGAACTCCAGCGGTCAGTTGCAGCTCTGCCCAACAGCGTGTTCTCAGCTCTGCGGGCAAGCACGCCCTCTTGCCTTGGCCCCGAGAGCAAAGTCCCGAGCGAGCACTCGACTCAGTGCAATGCACCCGGAAGGACGCTCTCGCTCGCCTTTCAAGGAGCGATTCCTAACAGCAGAAGCAGCAGAGGCACAAACTGCACGACGAGAAGGGACAACGTAGAACACGTCTCTGTCCTGGCACATTTGCGTGTGCGATACTTCCCTCCGGGTCTTCGGGCCTTGCGAAGCTCTGTGTACTGCGAGCGCTGCTACTCGCAGCTGAGAAGGTCCGTGGAGCTAGCGGCGAATTCGGAGAGCTCTTCGCTGCACTGCGCCGCTCGCAAGCGGCTTCGTTCTTCGCCTTCTGCCGTCCGGCGAGAGCTGAACTCCAGCGGTCAGTTGCAGCTCTGCCCAACAGCGTGTTCTCAGCTCTGCGGGCAAGCACGCCCTCTTGCCTTGGCCCCGAGAGCAAAGTCCCGAGCGAGCACTCGACTCAGTGCAATGCACCCGGAAGGACGCTCTCGCTCGCCTTTCAAGGAGCGATTCCTAACAGCAGAAGCAGCAGAGGCACAAACTGCACGACGAGAGGGGACAACGTAGAACACGTCTCTGTCCTGGCACATTTGCGTGTGCGATACTTCCCTCCGCGTCTTCGGGCCTTGCGAAGCTCTGTGTACTGCGAGCGCTGCTACTCGCAGCTGAGAAGGACCGTGGAGCTAGCGGCGAAATCGGAGAGCTCTTCGCTGCACTGCGCCGCTCGCAAGCGGCTTCGTTCTTCGCCTTCTGCCGTCCGGCGAGAGCTGAACTCCAGCGGTCAGTTGCAGCTCTGCCCAACAGCGTGTTCTCAGCTCTGCGGGCAAGCACGCCCTCTTGCCTTGGCCCCGAGAGCAAAGTCCCGAGCGAGCACTCGACTCAGTGCAATGCACCCGGAAGGACGCTCTCGCTCGCCTTTCAAGGAGCGATCCCTAACAGCAGAAGCAGCAGAGGCACAAACTGCACGACGAGAGGGGACAACGTAGAACACGTCTCTGTCCTGGCACATTTCCGTGTGCCATACTTCCCTCCGGGTCTTCGGGCCTTGCGAAGCTCTGTGTACTGCGAGCGCTGCTACTCGCAGCTGAGAAGGACCGTGGAGCTTGCGGCGAATTCGGAGAGCTCTTCGCTGCACTGCGCCGCTCGCAAGCGGCTTCGTTCTTCGCCTTCTGCCGTCCGGCGAGAGCTGAACTCCAGCGGTCAGTTGCAGCTCTGCCCAACAGCGTGTTCTCAGCTCTGCGGGCAAGCACGCCCTCTTGCCTTGGCCCCGAGAGCAAAGTCCCGAGCGAGCACTCGACTCAGTGCAATGCACCCGGAAGGACGCTCTCGCTCGCCTTTCAAGGAGCGATCCCTAACAGCAGAAGCAGCAGAGGCACAAACTGCACGACGAGAAGGGACAACGTAGAACACGTCTCTGTCCTGGCACATTTGCGTGTGCGATACGTCCCTCCGGGTCTTCGGGCCTTGCGAAGCTCTGTGTACTGCGAGCGCTGCTACTCGCAGCTGAGAAGGACCGTGGAGCTAGCGGCGAATTCGGAGAGCTCTTCGCTGCACTGCGCCGCTCGCAAGCGGCTTCGTTCTTCGCCTTCTGCCGTCCGGCGAGAGCTGAACTCCAGCGGTCAGTTGCAGCTCTGCCCAACAGCGTGTTCTCAGCTCTGCGGGCAAGCACGCCCTCTTGCCTTGGCCCCGAGAGCAAAGTCCCGAGCGAGCACTCGACTCAGTGCAATGCACGCGGAAGGACGCTCTCGCTCGCCTTTCAAGGAGCGATTCCTAACAGCAGAAGCAGCAGAGGCACAAACTGCACGACGAGAAGGGACAACGTAGAACACGTCTCTGTCCTGGCACATTTGCGTGTGCGATACTTCCCTCCGGGTCTTCGGGCCTTGCGAAGCTCTGTGTACTGCGAGCGCTGCTACTCGCAGCTGAGAAGGTCCGTGGAGCTAGCGGCGAATTCGGAGAGCTCTTCGCTGCACTGCGCCGCTCGCAAGCGGCTTCGTTCTTCGCCTTCTGCCGTCCGGCGAGAGCTGAACTCCAGCGGTCAGTTGCAGCTCTGCCCAACAGCGTGTTCTCAGCTCTGCGGGCAAGCACGCCCTCTTGCCTTGGCCCCGAGAGCAAAGTCCCGAGCGAGCACTCGACTCAGTGCAATGCACCCGGAAGGACGCTCTCGCTCGCCTTTCAAGGAGCGATTCCTAACAGCAGAAGCAGCAGAGGCACAAACTGCACGACGAGAAGGGACAACGTAGAACACGTCTCTGTCCTGGCACATTTGCGTTTGCGATACTTCCCTCCGGGTCTTCGGGCCTTGCGAAGCTCTGTGTACTGCGAGCGCTGCTACTCGCAGCTGAGAAGGACCGTGGAGCTAGCGGCGAATTCGGAGAGCTCTTCGCTGCACTGCGCCGCTCGCAAGCGCCTTCGTTCTTCGCCTTCTGCCGTCCGGCGAGAGCTGAACTCCAGCGGTCAGTTGCAGCTCTGCCCAACAGCGTGTTCTCAGCTCTGCGGGCAAGCACGCCCTCTTGCCTTGGCCCCGAGAGCAAAGTCCCGAGCGAGCACTCGACTCAGTGCAATGCACCCGGAAGGACGCTCTCGCTTGCCTTTCAAGGAGCGATTCCTAACAGCAGAAGCAGCAGAGGCACAAACTGCACGACGAGAAGGGACAACGTAGAACACGTCTCTGTCCTGGCACATTTGCGTGTGCGATACTTCCCTCCGGGTCTTCGGGCCTTGCGAAGCTCTGTGTACTGCGAGCGCTGCTACTCGCAGCTGAGAAGGTCCGTGGAGCTAGCGGCGAATTCGGAGAGCTCTTCGCTGCACTGCGCCGCTCGCAAGCGGCTTCGTTCTTCGCCTTCTGCCGTCCGGCGAGAGCTGAACTCCAGCGGTCAGTTGCAGCTCTGCCCAACAGCGTGTTCTCAGCTCTGCGGGCAAGCACGCCCTCTTGCCTTGGCCCCGAGAGCAAAGTCCCGAGCGAGCACTCGACTCAGTGCAATGCACCCGGAAGGACGCTCTCGCTCGCCTTTCAAGGAGCGATTCCTAACAGCAGAAGCAGCAGAGGCACAAACTGCACGACGAGAAGGGACAACGTAGAACACGTCTCTGTCCTGGCACATTTGCGTGTGCGATACTTCCCTCCGGGTCTTCGGGCCTTGCGAAGCTCTGTGTACTGCGAGCGCTGCTACTCGCAGCTGAGAAGGTCCGTGGAGCTAGCGGCGAATTCGGAGAGCTCTTCGCTGCACTGCGCCGCTCGCAAGCGGCTTCGTTCTTCGCCTTCTGCCGTCCGGCGAGAGCTGAACTCCAGCGGTCAGTTGCAGCTCTGCCCAACAGCGTGTTCTCAGCTCTGCGGGCAAGCACGCCCTCTTGCCTTGGCCCCGAGAGCAAAGTCCCGAGCGAGCACTCGACTCAGTGCAATGCACCCGGAAGGACGCTCTCGCTCGCCTTTCAAGGAGCGATTCCTAACAGCAGAAGCAGCAGAGGCACAAACTGCACGACGAGAGGGGACAACGTAGAACACGTCTCTGTCCTGGCACATTTGCGTGTGCGATACTTCCCTCCGCGTCTTCGGGCCTTGCGAAGCTCTGTGTACTGCGAGCGCTGCTACTCGCAGCTGAGAAGGACCGTGGAGCTAGCGGCGAAATCGGAGAGCTCTTCGCTGCACTGCGCCGCTCGCAAGCGGCTTCGTTCTTCGCCTTCTGCCGTCCGGCGAGAGCTGAACTCCAGCGGTCAGTTGCAGCTCTGCCCAACAGCGTGTTCTCAGTTCTGCGGGCAAGCACGCCCTCTTGCCTTGGCCCCGAGAGCAAAGTCCCGAGCGAGCACTCGACTCAGTGCAATGCACCCGGAAGGACGCTCTCGCTCGCCTTTCAAGGAGCGATTCCTAACAGCAGAAGCAGCAGAGGCACAAACTGCACGACGAGAGGGGACAACGTAGAACACGTCTCTGTCCTGGCACATTTGCGTGTGCGATACTTCCCTCCGCGTCTTCGGGCCTTGCGAAGCTCTGTGTACTGCGAGCGCTGCTACTCGCAGCTGAGAAGGACCGTGGAGCTAGCGGCGAAATCGGAGAGCTCTTCGCTGCACTGCGCCGCTCGCAAGCGGCTTCGTTCTTCGCCTTCTGCCGTCCGGCGAGAGCTGAACTCCAGCGGTCAGTTGCAGCTCTGCCCAACAGCGTGTTCTCAGTTCTGCGGGCAAGCACGCCCTCTTGCCTTGGCCCCGAGAGCAAAGTCCCGAGCGAGCACTCGACTCAGTGCAATGCACCCGGAAGGACGCTCTCGCTCGCCTTTCAAGGAGCGATCCCTAACAGCAGAAGCAGCAGAGGCACAAACTGCACGACGAGAGGGGACAACGTAGAACACGTCTCTGTCCTGGCACATTTGCGTGTGCGATACTTCCCTCCGGGTCTTCGGGCCTTGCGAAGCTCTGTGTACTGCGAGCGCTGCTACTCGCAGCTGAGAAGGACCGTGGAGCTAGCGGCGAATTCGGAGAGCTCTTCGCTGCACTGCGCCGCTCGCAAGCGGCTTCGTTCTTCGCCTTCTGCCGTCCGGCGAGAGCTGAACTCCGGCGGTCAGTTGCAGCTCTGCCCAACAGCGTGTTCTCAGTTCTGCGGGCAAGCACGCCCTCTTGCCTTGGCCCCGAGAGCAAAGTCCCGAGCGAGCACTCGACTCAGTGCAATGCACCCGGAAGGACGCTCTCGCTCGCCTTTCAAGGAGCGATCCCTAACAGCAGAAGCAGCAGAGGCACAAACTGCACGACGAGAGGGGACAACGTAGAACACGTCTCTGTCCTGGCACATTTGCGTGTGCGATACTTCCCTCCGGGTCTTCGGGCCTTGCGAAGCTCTGTGTACTGCGAGCGCTGCTACTCGCAGCTGAGAAGGACCGTGGAGCTAGCGGCGAATTCGGAGAGCTCTTCGCTGCACTGCGCCGCTCGCAAGCGGCTTCGTTCTTCGCCTTCTGCCGTCCGGCGAGAGCTGAACTCCAGCGGTCAGTTGCAGCTCTGCCCAACAGCGTGTTCTCAGTTCTGCGGGCAAGCACGCCCTCTTGCCTTGGCCCCGAGTGCAAAGTCCCGAGCGAGCACTCGACTCAGTGCAATGCACCCGGAAGGACGCTCTCGCTCGCCTTTCAAGGAGCGATCCCTAACAGCAGAAGCAGCAGAGGCACAAACTGCACGACGAGAAGGGACAACGTAGAACACGTCTCTGTCCTGGCACATTTCCGTGTGCCATACTTCCCTCCGGGTCTTCGGGCCTTGCGAAGCTCTGTGTACTGCGAGCGCTGCTACTCGCAGCTGAGAAGGACCGTGGAGCTAGCGGCGAATTCGGAGAGCTCTTCGCTGCACTGCGCCGCTCGCAAGCGGCTTCGTTCTTCGCCTTCTGCCGTCCGGCGAGAGCTGAACTCCGGCGGTCAGTTGCAGCTCTGCCCAACAGCGTGTTCTCAGTTCTGCGGGCAAGCACGCCCTCTTGCCTTGGCCCCGAGTGCAAAGTCCCGAGCGAGCACTCGACTCAGTGCAATGCACCCGGAAGGACGCTCTCGCTCGCCTTTCAAGGAGCGATCCCTAACAGCAGAAGCAGCAGAGGCACAAACTGCACGACGAGAAGGGACAACGTAGAACACGTCTCTGTCCTGGCACATTTTCGTGTGCCATACTTCCCTCCGGGTCTTCGGGCCTTGCGAAGCTCTGTGTACTGCGAGCGCTGCTACTCGCAGCTGAGAAGGACCGTGGAGCTAGCGGCGAATTCGGAGAGCTCTTCGCTGCACTGCGCCGCTCGCAAGCGGCTTCGTTCTTCGCCTTCTGCCGTCCGGCGAGAGCTGAACTCCGGCGGTCAGTTGCAGCTCTGCCCAACAGCGTGTTCTCAGTTCTGCGGGCAAGCACGCCCTCTTGCCTTGGCCCCGAGAGCAAAGTCCCGAGCGAGCACTCGACTCAGTGCAATGCACCCGGAAGGACGCTCTCGCTCGCCTTTCAAGGAGCGATTCCTAACAGCAGAAGCAGCAGAGGCACAAACTGCACGACGAGAAGGGACAACGTAGAACACGTCTCTGTCCTGGCACATTTTCGTGTGCCATACTTCCCTCCGGGTCTTCGGGCCTTGCGAAGCTCTGTGTACTGCGAGCGCTGCTACTCGCAGCTGAGAAGGACCGTGGAGCTAGCGGCGAATTCGGAGAGCTCTTCGCTGCACTGCGCCGCTCGCAAGCGGCTTCGTTCTTCGCCTTCTGCCGTCCGGCGAGAGCTGAACTCCGGCGGTCAGTTGCAGCTCTGCCCAACAGCGTGTTCTCAGTTCTGCGGGCAAGCACGCCCTCTTGCCTTGGCCCCGAGAGCAAAGTCCCGAGCGAGCACTCGACTCAGTGCAATGCACCCGGAAGGACGCTCTCGCTCGCCTTTCAAGGAGCGATTCCTAACAGCAGAAGCAGCAGAGGCACAAACTGCACGACGAGAGGGGACAACGTAGAACACGTCTCTGTCCTGGCACATTTTCGTGTGCGATACTTCCCTCCGCGTCTTCGGGCCTTGCGAAGCTCTGTGTACTGCGAGCGCTGCTACTCGCAGCTGAGAAGGACCGTGGAGCTAGCGGCGAATTCGGAGAGCTCTTCGCTGCACTGCGCCGCTCGCAAGCGCCTTCGTTCTTCGCCTTCTGCCGTCCGGCGAGAGCTGAACTCCGGCGGTCAGTTGCAGCTCTGCCCAACAGCGTGTTCTCAGTTCTGCGGGCAAGCACGCCCTCTTGCCTTGGCCCCGAGTGCAAAGTCCCGAGCGAGCACTCGACTCAGTGCAATGCACCCGGAAGGACGCTCTCGCTCGCCTTTCAAGGAGCGATTCCTAACAGCAGAAGCAGCAGAGGCACAAACTGCACGACGAGAGGGGACAACGTAGAACACGTCTCTGTCCTGGCACATTTGCGTGTGCGATACTTCCCTCCGCGTCTTCGGGCCTTGCGAAGCTCTGTGTACTGCGAGCGCTGCTACTCGCAGCTGAGAAGGACCGTGGAGCTAGCGGCGAATTCGGAGAGCTCTTCGCTGCACTGCGCCGCTCGCAAGCGCCTTCGTTCTTCGCCTTCTGCCGTCCGGCGAGAGCTGAACTCCAGCGGTCAGTTGCAGCTCTGCCCAACAGCGTGTTCTCAGTTCTGCGGACAAGCACGCCCTCTTGCCTTGGTCCCGAGAGCAAAGTCCCGAGCGAGCACTCGACTCAGTGCAATGCACCCGGAAGGACGCTCTCGCTCGCCTTTCAAGGAGCGATTCCTAACAGCAGAAGCAGCAGAGGCACAAACTGCACGACGAGAGGGGACAACGTAGAACACGTCTCTGTCCTGGCACATTTTCGTGTGCGATACTTCCCTCCGGGTCTTCGGGCCTTGCGAAGCTCTGTGTACTGCGAGCGCTGCTACTCGCAGCTGAGAAGGACCGTGGAGCTAGCGGCGAAATCGGAGAGCTCTTCGCTGCACTGCGCCGCTCGCAAGCGGCTTCGTTCTTCGCCTTCTGCCGTCCGGCGAGAGCTGAACTCCAGCGGTCAGTTGCAGCTCTGCCCAACAGCGTGTTCTCAGTTCTGCGGGCAAGCACGCCCTCTTGCCTTGGCCCCGAGAGCAAAGTCCCGAGCGAGCACTCGACTCAGTGCAATGCACCCGGAAGGACGCTCTCGCTCGCCTTTCAAGGAGCGATTCCTAACAGCAGAAGCAGCAGAGGCACAAACTGCACGACGAGAAGGGACAACGTAGAACACGTCTCTGTCCTGGCACATTTTCGTGTGCGATACTTCCCTCCGCGTCTTCGGGCCTTGCGAAGCTCTGTGTACTGCGAGCGCTGCTACTCGCAGCTGAGAAGGACCGTGGAGCTAGCGGCGAATTCGGAGAGCTCTTCGCTGCACTGCGCCGCTCGCAAGCGGCTTCGTTCTTCGCCTTCTGCCGTCCGGCGAGAGCTGAACTCCAGCGGTCAGTTGCAGCTCTGCCCAACAGCGTGTTCTCAGCTCTGCGGGCAAGCACGCCCTCTTGCCTTGGCCCCGAGTGCAAAGTCCCGAGCGAGCACTCGACTCAGTGCAATGCACCCGGAAGGACGCTCTCGCTCGCCTTTCAAGGAGCGATTCCTAACAGCAGAAGCAGCAGAGGCACAAACTGCACGACGAGAGGGGACAACGTAGAACACGTCTCTGTCCTGGCACATTTCCGTGTGCGATACTTCCCTCCGGGTCTTCGGGCCTTGCGAAGCTCTGTGTACTGCGAGCGCTGCTACTCGCAGCTGAGAAGGACCGTGGAGCTAGCGGCGAATTCGGAGAGCTCTTCGCTGCACTGCGCCGCTCGCAAGCGGCTTCGTTCTTCGCCTTCTGCCGTCCGGCGAGAGCTGAACTCCAGCGGTCAGTTGCAGCTCTGCCCAACAGCGTGTTCTCAGTTCTGCGGGCAAGCACGCCCTCTTGCCTTGGCCCCGAGAGCAAAGTCCCGAGCGAGCACTCGACTCAGTGCAATGCACCCGGAAGGACGCTCTCGCTCGCCTTTCAAGGAGCGATTCCTAACAGCAGAAGCAGCAGAGGCACAAACTGCACGACGAGAGGGGACAACGTAGAACACGTCTCTGTCCTGGCACATTTTCGTGTGCGATACTTCCCTCCGCGTCTTCGGGCCTTGCGAAGCTCTGTGTACTGCGAGCGCTGCTACTCGCAGCTGAGAAGGACCGTGGAGCTAGCGGCGAATTCGGAGAGCTCTTCGCTGCACTGCGCCGCTCGCAAGCGGCTTCGTTCTTCGCCTTCTGCCGTCCGGCGAGAGCTGAACTCCAGCGGTCAGTTGCAGCTCTGCCCAACAGCGTGTTCTCAGTTCTGCGGGCAAGCACGCCCTCTTGCCTTGGCCCCGAGAGCAAAGTCCCGAGCGAGCACTCGACTCAGTGCAATGCACCCGGAAGGACGCTCTCGCTCGCCTTTCAAGGAGCGATTCCTAACAGCAGAAGCAGCAGAGGCACAAACTGCACGACGAGAGGGGACAACGTAGAACACGTCTCTGTCCTGGCACATTTGCGTGTGCGATACTTCCCTCCGCGTCTTCGGGCCTTGCGAAGCTCTGTGTACTGCGAGCGCTGCTACTCGCAGCTGAGAAGGACCGTGGAGCTAGCGGCGAATTCGGAGAGCTCTTCGCTGCACTGCGCCGCTCGCAAGCGGCTTCGTTCTTCGCCTTCTGCCGTCCGGCGAGAGCTGAACTCCGGCGGTCAGTTGCAGCTCTGCCCAACAGCGTGTTCTCAGCTCTGCGGGCAAGCACGCCCTCTTGCCTTGGCCCCGAGAGCAAAGTCCCGAGCGAGCACTCGACTCAGTGCAATGCACCCGGAAGGACGCTCTCGCTCGCCTTTCAAGGAGCGATTCCTAACAGCAGAAGCAGCAGAGGCACAAACTGCACGACGAGAGGGGACAACGTAGAACACGTCTCTGTCCTGGCACATTTTCGTGTGCGATACTTCCCTCCGCGTCTTCGGGCCTTGCGAAGCTCTGTGTACTGCGAGCGCTGCTACTCGCAGCTGAGAAGGACCGTGGAGCTAGCGGCGAATTCGGAGAGCTCTTCGCTGCACTGCGCCGCTCGCAAGCGGCTTCGTTCTTCGCCTTCTGCCGTCCGGCGAGAGCTGAACTCCGGCGGTCAGTTGCAGCTCTGCCCAACAGCGTGTTCTCAGTTCTGCGGGCAAGCACGCCCTCTTGCCTTGGCCCCGAGAGCAAAGTCCCGAGCGAGCACTCGACTCAGTGCAATGCACCCGGAAGGACGCTCTCGCTCGCCTTTCAAGGAGCGATTCCTAACAGCAGAAGCAGCAGAGGCACAAACTGCACGACGAGAGGGGACAACGTAGAACACGTCTCTGTCCTGGCACATTTGCGTGTGCGATACTTCCCTCCGGGTCTTCGGGCCTTGCGAAGCTCTGTGTACTGCGAGCGCTGCTACTCGCAGCTGAGAAGGTCCGTGGAGCTAGCGGCGAATTCGGAGAGCTCTTCGCTGCACTGCGCCGCTCGCAAGCGGCTTCGTTCTTCGCCTTCTGCCGTCCGGCGAGAGCTGAACTCCGGCGGTCAGTTGCAGCTCTGCCCAACAGCGTGTTCTCAGCTCTGCGGGCAAGCACGCCCTCTTGCCTTGGCCCCGAGAGCAAAGTCCCGAGCGAGCACTCGACTCAGTGCAATGCACCCGGAAGGACGCTCTCGCTCGCCTTTCAAGGAGCGATTCCTAACAGCAGAAGCAGCAGAGGCACAAACTGCACGACGAGAGGGGACAACGTAGAACACGTCTCTGTCCTGGCACATTTGCGTGTGCGATACTTCCCTCCGCGTCTTCGGGCCTTGCGAAGCTCTGTGTACTGCGAGCGCTGCTACTCGCAGCTGAGAAGGACCGTGGAGCTAGCGGCGAAATCGGAGAGCTCTTCGCTGCACTGCGCCGCTCGCAAGCGGCTTCGTTCTTCGCCTTCTGCCGTCCGGCGAGAGCTGAACTCCAGCGGTCAGTTGCAGCTCTGCCCAACAGCGTGTTCTCAGTTCTGCGGGCAAGCACGCCCTCTTGCCTTGGCCCCGAGAGCAAAGTCCCGAGCGAGCACTCGACTCAGTGCAATGCACCCGGAAGGACGCTCTCGCTCGCCTTTCAAGGAGCGATTCCTAACAGCAGAAGCAGCAGAGGCACAAACTGCACGACGAGAGGGGACAACGTAGAACACGTCTCTGTCCTGGCACATTTGCGTGTGCGATACTTCCCTCCGGGTCTTCGGGCCTTGCGAAGCTCTGTGTACTGCGAGCGCTGCTACTCGCAGCTGAGAAGGACCGTGGAGCTTGCGGCGAATTCGGAGAGCTCTTCGCTGCACTGCGCCGCTCGCAAGCGCCTTCGTTCTTCGCCTTCTGCCCCTCCGGCGAGAGCTGAACTCCGGCGGTCAGTTGCAGCTCTGCCCAACAGCGTGTTCTCAGCTCTGCGGGCAAGCACGCCCTCTTGCCTTGGCCCCGAGTGCAAAGTCCCGAGCGAGCACTCGACTCAGTGCAATGCACCCGGAAGGACGCTCTCGCTCGCCTTTCAAGGAGCGATCCCTAACAGCAGAAGCAGCAGAGGCACAAACTGCACGACGAGAAGGGACAACGTAGAACACGTCTCTGTCCTGGCACATTTCCGTGTGCCATACTTCCCTCCGGGTCTTCGGGCCTTGCGAAGCTCTGTGTACTGCGAGCGCTGCTACTCGCAGCTGAGAAGGACCGTGGAGCTTGCGGCGAATTCGGAGAGCTCTTCGCTGCACTGCGCCGCTCGCAAGCGGCTTCGTTCTTCGCCTTCTGCCGTCCGGCGAGAGCTGAACTCCGGCGGTCAGTTGCAGCTCTGCCCAACAGCGTGTTCTCAGTTCTGCGGGCAAGCACGCCCTCTTGCCTTGGCCCCGAGTGCAAAGTCCCGAGCGAGCACTCGACTCAGTGCAATGCACCCGGAAGGACGCTCTCGCTCGCCTTTCAAGGAGCGATCCCTAACAGCAGAAGCAGCAGAGGCACAAACTGCACGACGAGAAGGGACAACGTAGAACACGTCTCTGTCCTGGCACATTTCCGTGTGCCATACTTCCCTCCGGGTCTTCGGGCCTTGCGAAGCTCTGTGTACTGCGAGCGCTGCTACTCGCAGCTGAGAAGGACCGTGGAGCTAGCGGCGAATTCGGAGAGCTCTTCGCTGCACTGCGCCGCTCGCAAGCGGCTTCGTTCTTCGCCTTCTGCCGTCCGGCGAGAGCTGAACTCCGGCGGTCAGTTGCAGCTCTGCCCAACAGCGTGTTCTCAGTTCTGCGGGCAAGCACGCCCTCTTGCCTTGGCTCCGAGTGCAAAGTCCCGAGCGAGCACTCGACTCAGTGCAATGCACCCGGAAGGACGCTCTCGCTCGCCTTTCAAGGAGCGATCCCTAACAGCAGAAGCAGCAGAGGCACAAACTGCACGACGAGAAGGGACAACGTAGAACACGTCTCTGTCCTGGCACATTTTCGTGTGCCATACTTCCCTCCGGGTCTTCGGGCCTTGCGAAGCTCTGTGTACTGCGAGCGCTGCTACTCGCAGCTGAGAAGGACCGTGGAGCTAGCGGCGAATTCGGAGAGCTCTTCGCTGCACTGCGCCGCTCGCAAGCGGCTTCGTTCTTCGCCTTCTGCCGTCCGGCGAGAGCTGAACTCCGGCGGTCAGTTGCAGCTCTGCCCAACAGCGTGTTCTCAGTTCTGCGGGCAAGCACGCCCTCTTGCCTTGGCCCCGAGAGCAAAGTCCCGAGCGAGCACTCGACTCAGTGCAATGCACCCGGAAGGACGCTCTCGCTCGCCTTTCAAGGAGCGATTCCTAACAGCAGAAGCAGCAGAGGCACAAACTGCACGACGAGAAGGGACAACGTAGAACACGTCTCTGTCCTGGCACATTTTCGTGTGCCATACTTCCCTCCGGGTCTTCGGGCCTTGCGAAGCTCTGTGTACTGCGAGCGCTGCTACTCGCAGCTGAGAAGGACCGTGGAGCTAGCGGCGAATTCGGAGAGCTCTTCGCTGCACTGCGCCGCTCGCAAGCGGCTTCGTTCTTCGCCTTCTGCCGTCCGGCGAGAGCTGAACTCCGGCGGTCAGTTGCAGCTCTGCCCAACAGCGTGTTCTCAGTTCTGCGGGCAAGCACGCCCTCTTGCCTTGGCCCCGAGAGCAAAGTCCCGAGCGAGCACTCGACTCAGTGCAATGCACCCGGAAGGACGCTCTCGCTCGCCTTTCAAGGAGCGATTCCTAACAGCAGAAGCAGCAGAGGCACAAACTGCACGACGAGAGGGGACAACGTAGAACACGTCTCTGTCCTGGCACATTTTCGTGTGCGATACTTCCCTCCGCGTCTTCGGGCCTTGCGAAGCTCTGTGTACTGCGAGCGCTGCTACTCGCAGCTGAGAAGGACCGTGGAGCTAGCGGCGAATTCGGAGAGCTCTTCGCTGCACTGCGCCGCTCGCAAGCGGCTTCGTTCTTCGCCTTCTGCCGTCCGGCGAGAGCTGAACTCCGGCGGTCAGTTGCAGCTCTGCCCAACAGCGTGTTCTCAGTTCTGCGGGCAAGCACGCCCTCTTGCCTTGGCCCCGAGTGCAAAGTCCCGAGCGAGCACTCGACTCAGTGCAATGCACCCGGAAGGACGCTCTCGCTCGCCTTTCAAGGAGCGATTCATAACAGCAGAAGCAGCAGAGGCACAAACTGCACGACGAGAAGGGACAACGTAGAACACGTCTCTGTCCTGGCACATTTGCGTGTGCGATACTTCCCTCCGCGTCTTCGGGCCTTGCGAAGCTCTGTGTACTGCGAGCGCTGCTACTCGCAGCTGAGAAGGACCGTGGAGCTAGCGGCGAATTCGGAGAGCTCTTCGCTGCACTGCGCCGCTCGCAAGCGCCTTCGTTCTTCGCCTTCTGCCGTCCGGCGAGAGCTGAACTCCAGCGGTCAGTTGCAGCTCTGCCCAACAGCGTGTTCTCAGTTCTGCGGACAAGCACGCCCTCTTGCCTTGGTCCCGAGAGCAAAGTCCCGAGCGAGCACTCGACTCAGTGCAATGCACCCGGAAGGACGCTCTCGCTCGCCTTTCAAGGAGCGATTCCTAACAGCAGAAGCAGCAGAGGCACAAACTGCACGACGAGAGGGGACAACGTAGAACACGTCTCTGTCCTGGCACATTTTCGTGTGCGATACTTCCCTCCGCGTCTTCGGGCCTTGCGAAGCTCTGTGTACTGCGAGCGCTGCTACTCGCAGCTGAGAAGGACCGTGGAGCTAGCGGCGAATTCGGAGAGCTCTTCGCTGCACTGCGCCGCTCGCAAGCGCCTTCGTTCTTCGCCTTCTGCCGTCCGGCGAGAGCTGAACTCCAGCGGTCAGTTGCAGCTCTGCCCAACAGCGTGTTCTCAGTTCTGCGGACAAGCACGCCCTCTTGCCTTGGTCCCGAGAGCAAAGTCCCGAGCGAGCACTCGACTCAGTGCAATGCACCCGGAAGGACGCTCTCGCTCGCCTTTCAAGGAGCGATTCCTAACAGCAGAAGCAGCAGAGGCACAAACTGCACGACGAGAGGGGACAACGTAGAACACGTCTCTGTCCTGGCACATTTTCGTGTGCGATACTTCCCTCCGGGTCTTCGGGCCTTGCGAAGCTCTGTGTACTGCGAGCGCTGCTACTCGCAGCTGAGAAGGACCGTGGAGCTTGCGGCGAATTCGGAGAGCTCTTCGCTGCACTGCGCCGCTCGCAAGCGGCTTCGTTCTTCGCCTTCTGCCGTCCGGCGAGAGCTGAACTCCGGCGGTCAGTTGCAGCTCTGCCCAACAGCGTGTTCTCAGTTCTGCGGGCAAGCACGCCCTCTTGCCTTGGCCCCGAGAGCAAAGTCCCGAGCGAGCACTCGACTCAGTGCAATGCACCCGAAGGACGCTCTCGCTCGCCTTTCAAGGAGCGATTCCTAACAGCAGAAGCAGCAGAGGCACAAACTGCACGACGAGAAGGGACAACGTAGAACACGTCTCTGTCCTGGCACATTTTCGTGTGCGATACTTCCCTCCGCGTCTTCGGGCCTTGCGAAGCTCTGTGTACTGCGAGCGCTGCTACTCGCAGCTGAGAAGGACCGTGGAGCTAGCGGCGAATTCGGAGAGCTCTTCGCTGCACTGCGCCGCTCGCAAGCGGCTTCGTTCTTCGCCTTCTGCCGTCCGGCGAGAGCTGAACTCCAGCGGTCAGTTGCAGCTCTGCCCAACAGCGTGTTCTCAGCTCTGCGGGCAAGCACGCCCTCTTGCCTTGGCCCCGAGTGCAAAGTCCCGAGCGAGCACTCGACTCAGTGCAATGCACCCGGAAGGACGCTCTCGCTCGCCTTTCAAGGAGCGATTCCTAACAGCAGAAGCAGCAGAGGCACAAACTGCACGACGAGAGGGGACAACGTAGAACACGTCTCTGTCCTGGCACATTTTCGTGTGCGATACTTCCCTCCGGGTCTTCGGGCCTTGCGAAGCTCTGTGTACTGCGAGCGCTGCTACTCGCAGCTGAGAAGGACCGTGGAGCTAGCGGCGAATTCGGAGAGCTCTTCGCTGCACTGCGCCGCTCGCAAGCGGCTTCGTTCTTCGCCTTCTGCCGTCCGGCGAGAGCTGAACTCCAGCGGTCAGTTGCAGCTCTGCCCAACAGCGTGTTCTCAGTTCTGCGGGCAAGCACGCCCTCTTGCCTTGGCCCCGAGAGCAAAGTCCCGAGCGAGCACTCGACTCAGTGCAATGCACCCGGAAGGACGCTCTCGCTCGCCTTTCAAGGAGCGATTCCTAACAGCAGAAGCAGCAGAGGCACAAACTGCACGACGAGAGGGGACAACGTAGAACACGTCTCTGTCCTGGCACATTTTCGTGTGCGATACTTCCCTCCGCGTCTTCGGGCCTTGCGAAGCTCTGTGTACTGCGAGCGCTGCTACTCGCAGCTGAGAAGGACCGTGGAGCTAGCGGCGAATTCGGAGAGCTCTTCGCTGCACTGCGCCGCTCGCAAGCGGCTTCGTTCTTCGCCTTCTGCCGTCCGGCGAGAGCTGAACTCCAGCGGTCAGTTGCAGCTCTGCCCAACAGCGTGTTCTCAGTTCTGCGGACAAGCACGCCCTCTTGCCTTGGCCCCGAGAGCAAAGTCCCGAGCGAGCACTCGACTCAGTGCAATGCACCCGGAAGGACGCTCTCGCTCGCCTTTCAAGGAGCGATTCCTAACAGCAGAAGCAGCAGAGGCACAAACTGCACGACGAGAGGGGACAACGTAGAACACGTCTCTGTCCTGGCACATTTGCGTGTGCGATACTTCCCTCCGCGTCTTCGGGCCTTGCGAAGCTCTGTGTACTGCGAGCGCTGCTACTCGCAGCTGAGAAGGACCGTGGAGCTAGCGGCGAATTCGGAGAGCTCTTCGCTGCACTGCGCCGCTCGCAAGCGGCTTCGTTCTTCGCCTTCTGCCGTCCGGCGAGAGCTGAACTCCGGCGGTCAGTTGCAGCTCTGCCCAACAGCGTGTTCTCAGTTCTGCGGGCAAGCACGCCCTCTTGCCTTGGCCCCGAGAGCAAAGTCCCGAGCGAGCACTCGACTCAGTGCAATGCACCCGGAAGGACGCTCTCGCTCGCCTTTCAAGGAGCGATTCCTAACAGCAGAAGCAGCAGAGGCACAAACTGCACGACGAGAGGGGACAACGTAGAACACGTCTCTGTCCTGGCACATTTTCGTGTGCGATACTTCCCTCCGCGTCTTCGGGCCTTGCGAAGCTCTGTGTACTGCGAGCGCTGCTACTCGCAGCTGAGAAGGACCGTGGAGCTAGCGGCGAATTCGGAGAGCTCTTCGCTGCACTGCGCCGCTCGCAAGCGGCTTCGTTCTTCGCCTTCTGCCGTCCGGCGAGAGCTGAACTCCAGCGGTCAGTTGCAGCTCTGCCCAACAGCGTGTTCTCAGTTCTGCGGGCAAGCACGCCCTCTTGCCTTGGCCCCGAGTGCAAAGTCCCGAGCGAGCACTCGACTCAGTGCAATGCACCCGGAAGGACGCTCTCGCTCGCCTTTCAAGGAGCGATTCCTAACAGCAGAAGCAGCAGAGGCACAAACTGCACGACGAGAAGGGACAACGTAGAACACGTCTCTGTCCTGGCACATTTGCGTGTGCGATACTTCCCTCCGGGTCTTCGGGCCTTGCGAAGCTCTGTGTACTGCGAGCGCTGCTACTCGCAGCTGAGAAGGACCGTGGAGCTAGCGGCGAATTCGGAGAGCTCTTCGCTGCACTGCGCCGCTCGCAAGCGGCTTCGTTCTTCGCCTTCTTCCGTCCGGCGAGAGCTGAACTCCAGCGGTCAGTTGCAGCTCTGCCCAACAGCGTGTTCTCAGCTCTGCGGGCAAGCACGCCCTCTTGCCTTGGCCCCGAGTGCAAAGTCCCGAGCGAGCACTCGACTCAGTGCAATGCACCCGGAAGGACGCTCTCGCTCGCCTTTCAAGGAGCGATCCCTAACAGCAGAAGCAGCAGAGGCACAAACTGCACGACGAGAAGGGACAACGTAGAACACGTCTCTGTCCTGGCACATTTCCGTGTGCCATACTTCCCTCCGGGTCTTCGGGCCTTGCGAAGCTCTGTGTACTGCGAGCGCTGCTACTCGCAGCTGAGAAGGACCGTGGAGCTTGCGGCGAATTCGGAGAGCTCTTCGCTGCACTGCGCCGCTCGCAAGCGGCTTCGTTCTTCGCCTTCTGCCGTCCGGCGAGAGCTGAACTCCGGCGGTCAGTTGCAGCTCTGCCCAACAGCGTGTTCTCAGTTCTGCGGGCAAGCACGCCCTCTTGCCTTGGCCCCGAGTGCAAAGTCCCGAGCGAGCACTCGACTCAGTGCAATGCACCCGGAAGGACGCTCTCGCTCGCCTTTCAAGGAGCGATCCCTAACAGCAGAAGCAGCAGAGGCACAAACTGCACGACGAGAAGGGACAACGTAGAACACGTCTCTGTCCTGGCACATTTCCGTGTGCCATACTTCCCTCCGGGTCTTCGGGCCTTGCGAAGCTCTGTGTACTGCGAGCGCTGCTACTCGCAGCTGAGAAGGACCGTGGAGCTTGCGGCGAATTCGGAGAGCTCTTCGCTGCACTGCGCCGCTCGCAAGCGGCTTCGTTCTTCGCCTTCTGCCGTCCGGCGAGAGCTGAACTCCGGCGGTCAGTTGCAGCTCTGCCCAACAGCGTGTTCTCAGTTCTGCGGGCAAGCACGCCCTCTTGCCTTGGCCCCGAGTGCAAAGTCCCGAGCGAGCACTCGACTCAGTGCAATGCACCCGGAAGGACGCTCTCGCTCGCCTTTCAAGGAGCGATCCCTAACAGCAGAAGCAGCAGAGGCACAAACTGCACGACGAGAAGGGACAACGTAGAACACGTCTCTGTCCTGGCACATTTCCGTGTGCCATACTTCCCTCCGGGTCTTCGGGCCTTGCGAAGCTCTGTGTACTGCGAGCGCTGCTACTCGCAGCTGAGAAGGACCGTGGAGCTAGCGGCGAATTCGGAGAGCTCTTCGCTGCACTGCGCCGCTCGCAAGCGGCTTCGTTCTTCGCCTTCTGCCGTCCGGCGAGAGCTGAACTCCGGCGGTCAGTTGCAGCTCTGCCCAACAGCGTGTTCTCAGTTCTGCGGGCAAGCACGCCCTCTTGCCTTGGCCCCGAGTGCAAAGTCCCGAGCGAGCACTCGACTCAGTGCAATGCACCCGGAAGGACGCTCTCGCTCGCCTTTCAAGGAGCGATCCCTAACAGCAGAAGCAGCAGAGGCACAAACTGCACGACGAGAAGGGACAACGTAGAACACGTCTCTGTCCTGGCACATTTTCGTGTGCCATACTTCCCTCCGGGTCTTCGGGCCTTGCGAAGCTCTGTGTACTGCGAGCGCTGCTACTCGCAGCTGAGAAGGACCGTGGAGCTAGCGGCGAATTCGGAGAGCTCTTCGCTGCACTGCGCCGCTCGCAAGCGGCTTCGTTCTTCGCCTTCTGCCGTCCGGCGAGAGCTGAACTCCGGCGGTCAGTTGCAGCTCTGCCCAACAGCGTGTTCTCAGTTCTGCGGGCAAGCACGCCCTCTTGCCTTGGCCCCGAGAGCAAAGTCCCGAGCGAGCACTCGACTCAGTGCAATGCACCCGGAAGGACGCTCTCGCTCGCCTTTCAAGGAGCGATTCCTAACAGCAGAAGCAGCAGAGGCACAAACTGCACGACGAGAAGGGACAACGTAGAACACGTCTCTGTCCTGGCACATTTTCGTGTGCCATACTTCCCTCCGGGTCTTCGGGCCTTGCGAAGCTCTGTGTACTGCGAGCGCTGCTACTCGCAGCTGAGAAGGACCGTGGAGCTAGCGGCGAATTCGGAGAGCTCTTCGCTGCACTGCGCCGCTCGCAAGCGGCTTCGTTCTTCGCCTTCTGCCGTCCGGCGAGAGCTGAACTCCGGCGGTCAGTTGCAGCTCTGCCCAACAGCGTGTTCTCAGTTCTGCGGGCAAGCACGCCCTCTTGCCTTGGCCCCGAGAGCAAAGTCCCGAGCGAGCACTCGACTCAGTGCAATGCACCCGGAAGGACGCTCTCGCTCGCCTTTCAAGGAGCGATTCCTAACAGCAGAAGCAGCAGAGGCACAAACTGCACGACGAGAGGGGACAACGTAGAACACGTCTCTGTCCTGGCACATTTTCGTGTGCGATACTTCCCTCCGCGTCTTCGGGCCTTGCGAAGCTCTGTGTACTGCGACCGCTGCTACTCGCAGCTGAGAAGGACCGTGGAGCTAGCGGCGAATTCGGAGAGCTCTTCGCTGCACTGCGCCGCTCGCAAGCGGCTTCGTTCTTCGCCTTCTGCCGTCCGGCGAGAGCTGAACTCCGGCGGTCAGTTGCAGCTCTGCCCAACAGCGTGTTCTCAGTTCTGCGGGCAAGCACGCCCTCTTGCCTTGGCCCCGAGTGCAAAGTCCCGAGCGAGCACTCGACTCAGTGCAATGCACCCGGAAGGACGCTCTCGCTCGCCTTTCAAGGAGCGATTCCTAACAGCAGAAGCAGCAGAGGCACAAACTGCACGACGAGAAGGGACAACGTAGAACACGTCTCTGTCCTGGCACATTTGCGTGTGCGATACTTCCCTCCGCGTCTTCGGGCCTTGCGAAGCTCTGTGTACTGCGAGCGCTGCTACTCGCAGCTGAGAAGGACCGTGGAGCTAGCGGCGAATTCGGAGAGCTCTTCGCTGCACTGCGCCGCTCGCAAGCGGCTTCGTTCTTCGCCTTCTGCCGTCCGGCGAGAGCTGAACTCCAGCGGTCAGTTGCAGCTCTGCCCAACAGCGTGTTCTCAGTTCTGCGGACAAGCACGCCCTCTTGCCTTGGCCCCGAGAGCAAAGTCCCGAGCGAGCACTCGACTCAGTGCAATGCACCCGGAAGGACGCTCTCGCTCGCCTTTCAAGGAGCGATTCCTAACAGCAGAAGCAGCAGAGGCACAAACTGCACGACGAGAGGGGACAACGTAGAACACGTCTCTGTCCTGGCACATTTGCGTGTGCGATACTTCCCTCCGCGTCTTCGGGCCTTGCGAAGCTCTGTGTACTGCGAGCGCTGCTACTCGCAGCTGAGAAGGACCGTGGAGCTAGCGGCGAATTCGGAGAGCTCTTCGCTGCACTGCGCCGCTCGCAAGCGGCTTCGTTCTTCGCCTTCTGCCGTCCGGCGAGAGCTGAACTCCGGCGGTCAGTTGCAGCTCTGCCCAACAGCGTGTTCTCAGTTCTGCGGGCAAGCACGCCCTCTTGCCTTGGCCCCGAGAGCAAAGTCCCGAGCGAGCACTCGACTCAGTGCAATGCACCCGGAAGGACGCTCTCGCTCGCCTTTCAAGGAGCGATTCCTAACAGCAGAAGCAGCAGAGGCACAAACTGCACGACGAGAGGGGACAACGTAGAACACGTCTCTGTCCTGGCACATTTTCGTGTGCGATACTTCCCTCCGCGTCTTCGGGCCTTGCGAAGCTCTGTGTACTGCGAGCGCTGCTACTCGCAGCTGAGAAGGACCGTGGAGCTAGCGGCGAATTCGGAGAGCTCTTCGCTGCACTGCGCCGCTCGCAAGCGGCTTCGTTCTTCGCCTTCTGCCGTCCGGCGAGAGCTGAACTCCAGCGGTCAGTTGCAGCTCTGCCCAACAGCGTGTTCTCAGTTCTGCGGACAAGCACGCCCTCTTGCCTTGGCCCCGAGAGCA
>NW_028276827.1:0-10000 GCF_052056855.1 Sturnus vulgaris
TAGAGGAAGGAAGGAAGGAAGGAAGGAAGGAAGAAGGAAGGAAGGAAGGAAGGAAGGAAGGAAGGAAGGAAGGAAGGAAGGAAGGAAGGAAGGAAGGAAGGAAGGAAGGAAGGAAGGAAGGAAGGAAGGAAGGAAGGAAGGAAGGAAGGAAGGAAGGAAGGAAGGAAGGAAGGAAGGAAGGAAGGAAGGAAGGAAGGATTCCAGGAAGGATTCCAGGAAGGATTCCAGGAAGGATTCCAGGAAGGATTCCAGGAAGGAAGGAAGGAAGGAAGGATTCCAGGAAGGAAGGAAGGAAGGAAGGAAGGAAGGAAGGAAGGAAGGAAGGAAGGAAGGAAGGAAGGAAGGAGGGATTCCAGGAAGGAAGGATTCCAGGAAGGATTCCCGGAAGGATTCCAGCAAGGAAGGATTCCAGTAAGGAAGGATTCCAGTAAGGAAGGATTCCAGTAAGGAAGGATTCCAAGAAGAATTCTAGGAAGAATTCCAGGAAGGATTCCAGGAAAGATTCCAGGAAGGATTCCAGGAAGGATTCCAGGAAGGATTCCAGGAAGGATTCCAGGAAGGAAGGAAGGAAGGAAGGAAGGAAGGAAGGAAGGAAGGAAGGAAGGAAGGAAGGATTCGAGGAAGAATTCTAGGAAGAATTCCAGGAAGGATTCCAGAAAAGATTCCAGAAAGGATTCCTGGAAGGATTCCAGGAATGATTCCAGGAAGGATTCCAGGAAGGATTCCAGGAAGGATTCCAGGAAGGAAGGAAGGAAGGAAGGAAGGAAGGAAGGAAGGAAGGAAGGAAGGAAGGAAGGAAGGATAAAGATTCCAGGAATGAAAAAAGGAAGGATCCTAGGAATAATTCCAGGAAGTATTTCAGGAAGGAATCCAGGAAGGATTCCAGGAAGGATTCCAGGAAGGATTCCAGGAAGTATTCCAGGAAGGAAAAAAGGAAGGAAGGAAGCAAGGA
This sequence comes from Sturnus vulgaris, assembly GCF_052056855.1. Classification (NCBI taxonomy): domain Eukaryota; kingdom Metazoa; phylum Chordata; class Aves; order Passeriformes; family Sturnidae; genus Sturnus; species Sturnus vulgaris. The sequence continues at coordinate 953 of NW_028276827.1, forward strand.
AGGAAGGAAGGAAGGAAGGGAGGAAGGAAGGGAGGAAGGAAGGGAGGAAGGGAGGGAGGAAGGAAGGAAGGAAGGGAGGAAGGAAGGGAGGGAGGAAGGAAGGAAGGAAGGAAGGAAGGAAGGAAGGAAGGAAGGAAGGAAGGAAGGAAGGAAGGAAGGAAGGAAGGAAGGAAGGAAGGAAGGAAGGAAGGAAGGAAGGAAGGAAGGAAGGAAGGAAGGAAGGAAGGAAGGAAGGAAGGAAGGAAGGAAGGAAGGAAGGAAGGAAGGAAGGAAGGAAGGAAGGAAGGAAGGAAGGAAGGAAGGAAGGAAGGAAGGAAGGAAGGAAGGAGGGATTCCAGGAAGGAAGGATTCCAGGAAGGATTCCCGGAAGGATTCCAGCAAGGAAGGATTCCAGTAAGGAAGGTTTCCAGTAAGGAAGGATTCCAAGAAGAATTCTAGGAAGAATTCCAGGAAGGATTCCAGGAAAGATTCCAGGAAGGATTCCAGGAAGGATTCCAGGAAGGATTCCAGGAAGGATTCCAGGAAGGAAGGAAGGAAGGAAGGAAGGAAGGAAGGAAGGAAGGAAGGATTCGAGGAAGAATTCTAGGAAGAATTCCAGGAAGGATTCCAGAAAAGATTCCAGAAAGGATTCCTGGAAGGATTCCAGGAATGATTCCAGGAAGGATTCCAGGAAGGATTCCAGGAAGGATTCCAGGAAGGAAGGAAGGAAGGAAGGAAGGAAGGAAGGAAGGAAGGAAGGAAGGAAGGAAGGAAGGAAGGAAGGAAGGATAAAGATTCCAGGAATGAAAAAAGGAAGGATCCTAGGAATAATTCCAGGAAGTATTTCAGGAAGGAATCCAGGAAGGATTCCAGGAAGGATTCCAGGAAGGATTCCAGGAAGTATTCCAGGAAGGAAAAATGGAAGGAAGGAAGCAAGGAAGGAAGGAAGGAAGGAAGGGAGGAAGGAAGGGAGGAAGGAAGGGAGGAAGGGAGGGAGGAAGGAAGGAAGGAAGGAAGGGAGGAAGGAAGGGAGGGAGGAAGGAAGGAAGGAAGGAAGGAAGGAAGGAAGGAAGGAAGGAAGGAAGGAAGGAAGGAAGGAAGGAAGGAAGGAAGGAAGGAAGGAAGGAAGGAAGGAAGGAAGGAAGGAAGGAAGGAAGGAAGGAAGGAAGGAAGGAAGGAAGGAAGGAAGGAAGGAAGGAAGGAAGGAAGGAAGGAAGGAAGGAAGGAAGGAAGGAAGGAAGGATAAAGATTCAGGAATGAAAAAAGGAAGGATCCTAGGAATAATTCCAGGAAGTATTTCAGGAAGGATTCCAGGAAGGATTCCAGCAAGGAAGGATTCCAGAAAGGAAGGAAGGATTCCAGGAAGGAAGGATTCCAGGAAGGAAGGATTCCAGGAAGGATTCCAGGAAGGATTCCAGGAAGGATTCCAGGAAGGATTCCAGGAAGGAAGGAAGGAAGGATTCGAGGAAGGATTCTAGGAAGAATTCCAGGAAGGATTCCAGAAAAGATTTCAGAAAGGATTCCTGGAAGGAAGGAAGGACGGATTCCAGGAAGGAAGGAAGGAAGGAAGGAAGGAAGGAAGGAAGGAAGGAAGGAAGGAAGGAAGGAAGGAAGGAAGGAAGGAAGGAAGGAAAGAAGGAAGGAAGGAAGGAAGGAAGGATTCCAGGAAGGATTCCAGGAAGGAAGGAAGGAAGGAAGGAAGGAAGGAAGGAAGGAAGGAAGGAAGGAAGGAAGGAAGGAAGGAAGGAAGGAAGGAAGGAAGGAAGGAAGGAAGGATTCCAGGAAGGAAGGAAGGAAGGAAGGAAGGAAGGAAGGAAGGAAGGAAGGAAGGAAGGAAGGAAGGAAGGAAGGAAGGAAGGAAGGAAGGAAGGAAGGAGGCATTCCATGATGGAAGGAAGGAAGGATTCCAGGAAGGAAGGATTCCAGGAAGGAAGGAGGGATTCCAGGAAGGAAGGATTCCAGGAAGGCTTCCCGGAAGGATTCCAGCAAGGAAGGATTCCAGTAAGGAAGGATTCCAAGAAGAATTCTAGGAAGAATTCCAGGAAGGATTCCAGGAAAGATTCTAGGAAGGATTCCAGGAAGGAAGGATTCCAGGAAGGATTCCAGGAAGGATTCCAGGAAGGATTCCAGGAAGGATTCCAGGAAGGATTCCAGGAAGGAAGGAAGGAAGGGAGGAAGGAAGGAAGGAAGGAAGGAAGGAAGGAAGGAAGGAAGGAAGGAAGGAAGGAAGGAAGGAAGGAAGGAAGGAAGGAAGGAAGGAAGGAAGGAAGGAAGGAAGGAAGGAAGGAAGGAAGGAAGGAAGGAAGGAAGGAAGGAAGGAAGGAAGGAAGGAAGGAGGCATTCCATGATGGAATGAAGGAAGGATTCCAGGAAGGAAGGATTCCAGGAAGGAAGGAGGGATTCCAGGAAGGAAGGATTCCAGGAAGGCTTCCCGGAAGGATTCCAGCAAGGAAGGATTCCAGTAAGGAAGGATTCCAAGAAGAATTCTAGGAAGAATTCCAGGAAGGATTCCAGGAAAGATTCCAGGAAGGATTCCAGGAAGGAAGGATTCCAGGAAGGATTCCAGGAAGGATTCCAGGAAGGATTCCAGGAAGGATTCCAGGAAGGATTCCAGGAAGGATTCCAGGAAGGATTCCAGGAAGGAAGGAAGGAAGGGAGGAAGGAAGGGAGGAAGGAAGGGAGGAAGGGAGGGAGAAAGGAAGGAAGGAAGGGAGGAAGGAAGGGAGAGAGGAAGGAAGGAAGGAAGGAAGGAAGGAAGGAAGGAAGGAAGGAAGGAAGGAAGGAAGGAAGGAAGGAAGGAAGGAAGGAAGGAAGGAAGGAAGGAAGGAAGGAAGGAAGGAAGGAAGGAAGGAAGGAAGGAAGGAAGGAAGGATTCCAGGAAGGATTCCAGGAAGGATTCCAGGAAGGATTCCAGGAAGGATTCCAGGAAGGATTCCAGGAAGGAAGGAAGGAAGGAAGGAAGGAAGGATTCCAGGAAGGAAGGAAGGAAGGAAGGAAGGAAGGAAGGAAGGAAGGAAGGAAGGAAGGAAGGAAGGAAGGAGGGATTCCAGGAAGGAAGGATTCCAGGAAGGATTCCCGGAAGGATTCCAGCAAGGAAGGATTCCAGTAAGGAAGGATTCCAGTAAGGAAGGATTCCAGTAAGGAAGGATTCCAAGAAGAATTCTAGGAAGAATTCCAGGAAGGATTCCAGGAAAGATTCCAGGAAGGATTCCAGGAAGGATTCCAGGAAGGATTCCAGGAAGGATTCCAGGAAGGAAGGAAGGAAGGAAGGAAGGAAGGAAGGAAGGAAGGAAGGAAGGAAGGATTCGAGGAAGAATTCTAGGAAGAATTCCAGGAAGGATTCCAGAAAAGATTCCAGAAAGGATTCCTGGAAGGATTCCAGGAATGATTCCAGGAAGGATTCCAGGAAGGATTCCAGGAAGGATTCCAGGAAGGAAGGAAGGAAGGAAGGAAGGAAGGAAGGAAGGAAGGAAGGAAGGAAGGAAGGAAGGATAAAGATTCCAGGAATGAAAAAAGGAAGGATCCTAGGAATAATTCCAGGAAGTATTTCAGGAAGGAATCCAGGAAGGATTCCAGGAAGGATTCCAGGAAGGATTCCAGGAAGTATTCCAGGAAGGAAAAAAGGAAGGAAGGAAGCAAGGAAGGAAGGAAGGAAGGAAGGGAGGAAGGAAGGGAGGAAGGAAGGGAGGAAGGGAGGGAGGAAGGAAGGAAGGAAGGGAGGAAGGAAGGGAGGGAGGAAGGAAGGAAGGAAGGAAGGAAGGAAGGAAGGAAGGAAGGAAGGAAGGAAGGAAGGAAGGAAGGAAGGAAGGAAGGAAGGAAGGAAGGAAGGAAGGAAGGAAGGAAGGAAGGAAGGAAGGAAGGAAGGAAGGAAGGAAGGAAGGAAGGAAGGAAGGAAGGAAGGAAGGAAGGAAGGAAGGAAGGAAGGAAGGAAGGAAGGAAGGAAGGAAGGAGGGATTCCAGGAAGGAAGGATTCCAGGAAGGATTCCCGGAAGGATTCCAGCAAGGAAGGATTCCAGTAAGGAAGGTTTCCAGTAAGGAAGGATTCCAAGAAGAATTCTAGGAAGAATTCCAGGAAGGATTCCAGGAAAGATTCCAGGAAGGATTCCAGGAAGGATTCCAGGAAGGATTCCAGGAAGGATTCCAGGAAGGAAGGAAGGAAGGAAGGAAGGAAGGAAGGAAGGAAGGAAGGATTCGAGGAAGAATTCTAGGAAGAATTCCAGGAAGGATTCCAGAAAAGATTCCAGAAAGGATTCCTGGAAGGATTCCAGGAATGATTCCAGGAAGGATTCCAGGAAGGATTCCAGGAAGGATTCCAGGAAGGAAGGAAGGAAGGAAGGAAGGAAGGAAGGAAGGAAGGAAGGAAGGAAGGAAGGAAGGAAGGAAGGATAAAGATTCCAGGAATGAAAAAAGGAAGGATCCTAGGAATAATTCCAGGAAGTATTTCAGGAAGGAATCCAGGAAGGATTCCAGGAAGGATTCCAGGAAGGATTCCAGGAAGTATTCCAGGAAGGAAAAATGGAAGGAAGGAAGCAAGGAAGGAAGGAAGGAAGGAAGGGAGGAAGGAAGGGAGGAAGGAAGGGAGGAAGGGAGGGAGGAAGGAAGGAAGGAAGGAAGGGAGGAAGGAAGGGAGGGAGGAAGGAAGGAAGGAAGGAAGGAAGGAAGGAAGGAAGGAAGGAAGGAAGGAAGGAAGGAAGGAAGGAAGGAAGGAAGGAAGGAAGGAAGGAAGGAAGGAAGGAAGGAAGGAAGGAAGGAAGGAAGGAAGGAAGGAAGGAAGGAAGGAAGGAAGGAAGGAAGGAAGGAAGGAAGGAAGGAAGGATTCCAGGAAGGAAGGAAGGAAGGAAGGAAGGAAGGAAGGAAGGAAGGAAGGAAGGAAGGATAAAGATTCCAGGAATGAAAAAAGGAAGGATCCTAGGAATAATTCCAGGAAGTATTTCAGGAAGGATTCCAGGAAGGATTCCAGCAAGGAAGGATTCCAGAAAGGAAGGAAGGATTCCAGGAAGGAAGGATTCCAGGAAGGAAGGATTCCAGGAAGGATTCCAGGAAGGATTCCAGGAAGGATTCCAGGAAGGATTCCAGGAAGGAAGGAAGGAAGGATTCGAGGAAGGATTCTAGGAAGAATTCCAGGAAGGATTCCAGAAAAGATTCCAGAAAGGATTCCTGGAAGGAAGGAAGGACGGATTCCAGGAAGGAAGGAAGGAAGGAAGGAAGGAAGGAAGGAAGGAAGGAAGGAAGGAAGGAAGGAAGGAAGGAAGGAAGGAAGGAAGGAAGGAAAGAAGGAAGGAAGGAAGGAAGGAAGGATTCCAGGAAGGATTCCAGGAAGGAAGGAAGGAAGGAAGGAAGGAAGGAAGGAAGGAAGGAAGGAAGGAAGGAAGGAAGGAAGGAAGGAAGGAAGGAAGGAAGGAAGGATTCCAGGAAGGAAGGAAGGAAGGAAGGAAGGAAGGAAGGAAGGAAGGAAGGAAGGAAGGAAGGAAGGAAGGAAGGAAGGAAGGAAGGAAGGAAGGAAGGATTCCAGGAAGGAAGGAAGGAAGGAAGGAAGGAAGGAAGGAAGGAAGGAAGGAAGGAAGGAAGGAAGGAAGGAAGGAAGGAAGGAAGGAAGGAAGGAAGGAAGGAGGCATTCCATGATGGAAGGAAGGAAGGATTCCAGGAAGGAAGGATTCCAGGAAGGAAGGAGGGATTCCAGGAAGGAAGGATTCCAGGAAGGCTTCCCGGAAGGATTCCAGCAAGGAAGGATTCCAGTAAGGAAGGATTCCAAGAAGAATTCTAGGAAGAATTCCAGGAAGGATTCCAGGAAAGATTCTAGGAAGGATTCCAGGAAGGAAGGATTCCAGGAAGGATTCCAGGAAGGATTCCAGGAAGGATTCCAGGAAGGATTCCAGGAAGGATTCCAGGAGAGGAAGGAAGGAAGGGAGGAAGGAAGGAAGGAAGGAAGGAAGGAAGGAAGGAAGGAAGGAAGGAAGGAAGGAAGGAAGGAAGGAAGGAAGGAAGGAAGGAAGGAAGGAAGGAAGGAAGGAAGGAAGGAAGGAAGGAAGGAAGGAAGGAAGGAAGGAAGGAAGGAAGGAAGGAAGGAAGGAAGGAAGGAAGGAAGGAAGGAAGGAAGGAGGCATTCCATGATGGAAGGAAGGAAGGATTTCAGGAAGGAAGGATTCCAGGAAGGAAGGAGGGATTCCAGGAAGGAAGGATTCCAGGAAGGCTTCCCGGAAGGATTCCAGCAAGGAAGGATTCCAGTAAAGAAGGATTCCAAGAAGAATTCTAGGAAGAATTCCAGTAAGGATTCCAGGAAAGATTCCAGGAAGGATTCCAGGAAGGAAGGATTCCAGGAAGGATTCCAGGAAGGATTCCAGGAAGGATTCCAGGAAGGATTCCAGGAAGGATTCCAGGAAGGAAGGAAGGAAGGGAGGAAGGAAGGGAGGAAGGAAGGGAGGAAGGGAGGGAGAAAGGAAGGAAGGAAGGGAGGAAGGAAGGGAGGGAGGAAGGAAGGAAGGAAGGAAGGAAGGAAGGAAGGAAGGAAGGAAGGAAGGAAGGAAGGAAGGAAGGAAGGAAGGAAGGAAGGAAGGAAGGAAGGAAGAAAGGAAGGAAGGAAGGAAGGAAGGAAGGAAGGAAGGAAGGAAGGAAGGAAGGAAGGAAGGAAGGAAGGAAGGAAGGAAGGAAGGAAGGAAGGAAGGAAGGAAGGAAGGAAGGAAGGAAGGAAGGAAGGAAGGAAGGAAGGAAGGAAGGAAGGAAGGAAGGAAGGAAGGAAGGAAGGAAGGAAGGAAGGAGGGATTCCAGGAAGGAAGGATTCCAGGAAGGATTCCCGGAAGGATTCCAGCAAGGAAGGATTCCAGTAAGGAAGGATTCCAGTAAGGAAGGATTCCAGTAAGGAAGGATTCCAAGAAGAATTCTAGGAAGAATTCCAGGAAGGATTCCAGGAAAGATTCCAGGAAGGATTCCAGGAAGGATTCCAGGAAGGAAGGAAGGAAGGAAGGAAGGAAGGAAGGAAGGAAGGAAGGAAGGAAGGAAGGAAGGAAGGAAGGAAGGAAGGATTCGAGGAAGAATTCTAGGAAGAATTCCAGGAAGGATTCCAGAAAAGATTCCAGAAAGGATTCCTGGAAGGATTCCAGGAATGATTCCAGGAAGGATTCCAGGAAGGATTCCAGGAAGGAAGGAAGGAAGGAAGGAAGGAAGGAAGGAAGGAAGGAAGGAAGGAAGGAAGGAAGGAAGGAAGGAAGGAAGGAAGGAAGGAAGGAAGGAAGGAAGGAAGGAAGGAAGGAAGAAGGAAGGATAAAGATTCCAGGAATGAAAAAAGGAAGGATCCTAGGAATAATTCCAGGAAGTATTTCAGGAAGGAATCCAGGAAGGATTCCAGGAAGGATTCCAGGAAGGATTCCAGGAAGTATACCAGGAAGGAAAAAAGGAAGGAAGGAAGCAAGGAAGGAAGGAAGGAAGGAAGGGAGGAAGGAAGGGAGGAAGGAAGGGAGGAAGGGAGGGAGGAAGGAAGGAAGGAAGGGAGGGAGGAAGGGAGGGAGGAAGGAAGGAAGGAAGGAAGGAAGGAAGGAAGGAAGGAAGGAAGGAAGGAAGGAAGGAAGGAAGGAAGGAAGGAAGGAAGGAAGGAAGAAGAAAGGAAGGAAGGAAGGAAGGAAGGAAGGAAGGAAGGAAGGAAGGAAGGAAGGAAGGAAGGAAGGAAGGAAGGAAGGAAGGAAGGAAGGAAGGAAGGAGGCATTCCATGATGGAAGGAAGGAAGGATTCCAGGAAGGAAGGATTCCAGGAAGGAAGGAGGGATTCCAGGAAGGAAGGATTCCAGGAAGGCTTCCCGGAAGGATTCCAGCAAGGAAGGATTCCAGTAAGGAAGGATTCCAAGAAGAATTCTAGGAAGAATTCCAGGAAGGATTCCAGGAAAGATTCCAGGAAGGATTCCAGGAAGGAAGGATTCCAGGAAGGATTCCAGGAAGGATTCCAGGAAGGATTCCAGGAAGGATTCCAGGAAGGATTCCAGGAAGGAAGGAAGGAAGGAAGGAAGGAAGGGAGGAAGGAAGGGAGGAAGGAAGGGAGGAAGGGAGGGAGAAAGGAAGGAAGGAAGGAAGGAAGGAAGGAAGGAAGGAAGGAAGGAAGGAAGGAAGGAAGGAAGGAAGGAAGGAGGGATTCCAGGAAGGAAGGATTCCAGGAAGGATTCCCGGAAGGATTCCAGCAAGGAAGGATTCCAGTAAGGAAGGATTCCAGTAAGGAAGGATTCCAGTAAGGAAGGATTCCAAGAAGAATTCTAGGAGAATTCCAGGAAGGATTCCAGGAAAGATTCCAGAAAGGATTCCTGGAAGGAAGGAAGGACGGATTCCAGGAAGGAAGGAAGGAAGGAAGGAAGGAAGGAAGGAAGGAAGGAAGGAAGGAAGGAAGGAAGGAAGGAAGGAAGGAAGGAAAGAAGGAAGGAAGGAAGGAAGGAAGGATTCCAGGAAGGATTCCAGGAAGGAAGGAAGGAAGGAAGGAAGGAAGGAAGGAAGGAAGGAAGGAAGGAAGGAAGGAAGGAAGGAAGGAAGGAAGGAAGGAAGGAAGGAAAGAAGGAAGGAAGGAAGGAAGGAAGGATTCCAGGAAGGATTCCAGGAAGGAAGGAAGGAAGGAAGGAAGGAAGGAAGGAAGGAAGGAAGGAAGGAAGGAAGGAAGGAAGGAAGGAAGGAAGGAAGGAAGGAAGGAAGGAAGGATTCCAGGAAGGAAGGAAGGAAGGAAGGAAGGAAGGAAGGAAGGAAGGAAGGAAGGAAGGAAGGAAGGAAGGAAGGAAGGAAGGAAGGAAGGAAGGAGGCATTCCATGATGGAAGGAAGGAAGGATTCCAGGAAGGAAGGATTCCAGGAAGGAAGGAGGGATTCCAGGAAGGAAGGATTCCAGGAAGGCTTCCCGGAAGGATTCCAGCAAGGAAGGATTCCAGTAAGGAAGGATTCCAAGAAGAATTCTAGGAAGAATTCCAGGAAGGATTCCAGGAAAGATTCTAGGAAGGATTCCAGGAAGGAAGGATTCCAGGAAGGATTCCAGGAAGGATTCCAGGAAGGATTCCAGGAAGGATTCCAGGAAGGATTCCAGGAAGGAAGGAAGGAAGGGAGGAAGGAAGG
>NW_028276827.1:15000-25000 GCF_052056855.1 Sturnus vulgaris
AGGAAAGATTCCAGGAAGGATTCCAGGAAGGAAGGATTCCAGGAAGGATTCCAGGAAGGATTCCAGGAAGGATTCCAGGAAGGATTCCAGGAAGGATTCCAGGAAGGAAGGAAGGAAGGAAGGAAGGAAGGGAGGAAGGAAGGGAGGAAGGAAGGGAGGAAGGGAGGGAGAAAGGAAGGAAGGAAGGGAGGAAGGAAGGGAGGGAGGAAGGAAGGAAGGAAGGAAGGAAGGAAGGAAGGAAGGAAGGAAGGAAGGAAGGAAGGAAGGAAGGAAGGAAGGAAGGAAGGAAGGAAGGAAGGAAGGAAGGAAGGAAGGAAGGAAGGAAGGAAGGAAGGAAGGAAGGAAGGATTCCAGGAAGGAAGGAAGGAAGGAAGGAAGGAAGGAAGGAAGGAAGGAAGGATTCGAGGAAGGATTCTAGGAAGAATTCCAGGAAGGATTCCAGAAAAGATTCCAGAAAGGATTCCTGGAAGGAAGGAAGGACGGATTCCAGGAAGGAAGGAAGGAAGGAAGGAAGGAAGGAAGGAAGGAAGGAAGGAAGGAAGGAAGGAAGGAAGGAAGGAAGGATTCAAGGAAGAAAGGAAGGAAGGAAGGAAGGAAGGAAGGAAGGAAGGAAGGAAGGAAGGAAGGAAGGAAGGAAGGAAGGAAGGAAGGAAGGAAGGAAGGAAGGAAGGAAGGAAGGAAGGAAGGAAGGAAGGAAGGAAGGAAGGAAGGAAGGAAGGAAGGAAGGAAGGAAGGAAGGAAGGAAGGAAGGAAGGAAGGAAGGAAGGAAGGAAGGAAGGAAGGAAGGAAGGAAGGAGGCATTCCATGATGGAAGGAAGGAAGGATTCCAGGAAGGAAGGATTCCAGGAAGGAAGGAGGGATTCCAGGAAGGAAGGATTCCAGGAAGGCTTCCCGGAAGGATTCCAGCAAGGAAGGATTCCAGTAAGGAAGGATTCCAAGAAGAATTCTAGGAAGAATTCCAGGAAGGATTCCAGGAAAGATTCCAGGAAGGATTCCAGGAAGGAAGGATTCCAGGAAGGATTCCAGGAAGGATTCCAGGAAGGATTCCAGGAAGGATTCCAGGAAGGATTCCAGGAAGGAAGGAAGGAAGGAAGGAAGGAAGGGAGGAAGGAAGGAAGGAAGGAAGGAAGGAAGGAAGGAAGGAAGGAAGGAAGGAAGGAAGGAAGGAAGGAAGGATTCCAGGAAGGAAGGAAGGAAGGAAGGAAGGAAGGAAGGAAGGAAGGAAGGAAGGAAGGAAGGAAGGAAGGAAGGAAGGAAGGAAGGAAGGAAGGAAGGAAGGAAGGAAGGAAGGAAGGAAGGAAGGAAGGAAGGAAGGAAGGAAGGAAGGAAGGAGGCATTCCATGATGGAATGAAGGAAGGATTCCAGGAAGGAAGGATTCCAGGAAGGAAGGAGGGATTCCAGGAAGGAAGGATTCCAGGAAGGCTTCCCGGAAGGATTCCAGCAAGGAAGGATTCCAGTAAGGAAGGATTCCAAGAAGAATTCTAGGAAGAATTCCAGGAAGGATTCCAGGAAAGATTCCAGGAAGGATTCCAGGAAGGAAGGATTCCAGGAAGGATTCCAGGAAGGATTCCAGGAAGGATTCCAGGAAGGATTCCAGGAAGGATTCCAGGAAGGATTCCAGGAAGGATTCCAGGAAGGAAGGAAGGAAGGGAGGAAGGAAGGGAGGAAGGAAGGGAGGAAGGGAGGGAGAAAGGAAGGAAGGAAGGGAGGAAGGAAGGGAGAGAGGAAGGAAGGAAGGAAGGAAGGAAGGAAGGAAGGAAGGAAGGAAGGAAGGAAGGAAGGAAGGAAGGAAGGAAGGAAGGAAGGAAGGAAGGAAGGAAGGAAGGAAGGAAGGAAGGAAGGAAGGAAGGAAGGATTCCAGGAAGGATTCCAGGAAGGATTCCAGGAAGGATTCCAGGAAGGAAGGAAGGAAGGAAGGAAGGAAGGATTCCAGGAAGGAAGGAAGGAAGGAAGGAAGGAAGGAAGGAAGGAAGGAAGGAAGGAAGGAAGGAAGGAAGGAGGGATTCCAGGAAGGAAGGATTCCAGGAAGGATTCCCGGAAGGATTCCAGCAAGGAAGGATTCCAGTAAGGAAGGATTCCAGTAAGGAAGGATTCCAGTAAGGAAGGATTCCAAGAAGAATTCTAGGAAGAATTCCAGGAAGGATTCCAGGAAAGATTCCAGGAAGGATTCCAGGAAGGATTCCAGGAAGGATTCCAGGAAGGATTCCAGGAAGGAAGGAAGGAAGGAAGGAAGGAAGGAAGGAAGGAAGGAAGGAAGGAAGGAAGGATTCGAGGAAGAATTCTAGGAAGAATTCCAGGAAGGATTCCAGAAAAGATTCCAGAAAGGATTCCTGGAAGGATTCCAGGAATGATTCCAGGAAGGATTCCAGGAAGGATTCCAGGAAGGATTCCAGGAAGGAAGGAAGGAAGGAAGGAAGGAAGGAAGGAAGGAAGGAAGGAAGGAAGGAAGGAAGGATAAAGATTCCAGGAATGAAAAAAGGAAGGATCCTAGGAATAATTCCAGGAAGTATTTCAGGAAGGAATCCAGGAAGGATTCCAGGAAGGATTCCAGGAAGGATTCCAGGAAGTATTCCAGGAAGGAAAAAAGGAAGGAAGGAAGCAAGGAAGGAAGGAAGGAAGGAAGGGAGGAAGGAAGGGAGGAAGGAAGGGAGGAAGGGAGGGAGGAAGGAAGGAAGGAAGGGAGGAAGGAAGGGAGGGAGGAAGGAAGGAAGGAAGGAAGGAAGGAAGGAAGGAAGGAAGGAAGGAAGGAAGGAAGGAAGGAAGGAAGGAAGGAAGGAAGGAAGGAAGGAAGGAAGGAAGGAAGGAAGGAAGGAAGGAAGGAAGGAAGGAAGGAAGGAAGGAAGGAAGGAAGGAAGGAAGGAAGGAAGGAAGGAAGGAAGGAAGGAAGGAAGGAAGGAAGGAAGGAAGGAAGGAAGGAAGGAAGGAAGGAAGGAAGGAAGGAAGGAAGGAAGGAAGGAAGGAGGGATTCCAGGAAGGAAGGATTCCAGGAAGGATTCCCGGAAGGATTCCAGCAAGGAAGGATTCCAGTAAGGAAGGTTTCCAGTAAGGAAGGATTCCAAGAAGAATTCTAGGAAGAATTCCAGGAAGGATTCCAGGAAAGATTCCAGGAAGGATTCCAGGAAGGATTCCAGGAAGGATTCCAGGAAGGATTCCAGGAAGGAAGGAAGGAAGGAAGGAAGGAAGGAAGGAAGGAAGGAAGGATTCGAGGAAGAATTCTAGGAAGAATTCCAGGAAGGATTCCAGAAAAGATTCCAGAAAGGATTCCTGGAAGGATTCCAGGAATGATTCCAGGAAGGATTCCAGGAAGGATTCCAGGAAGGATTCCAGGAAGGAAGGAAGGAAGGAAGGAAGGAAGGAAGGAAGGAAGGAAGGAAGGAAGGAAGGAAGGAAGGAAGGAAGGATAAAGATTCCAGGAATGAAAAAAGGAAGGATCCTAGGAATAATTCCAGGAAGTATTTCAGGAAGGAATCCAGGAAGGATTCCAGGAAGGATTCCAGGAAGGATTCCAGGAAGTATTCCAGGAAGGAAAAATGGAAGGAAGGAAGCAAGGAAGGAAGGAAGGAAGGAAGGGAGGAAGGAAGGGAGGAAGGAAGGGAGGAAGGGAGGGAGGAAGGAAGGAAGGAAGGAAGGGAGGAAGGAAGGGAGGGAGGAAGGAAGGAAGGAAGGAAGGAAGGAAGGAAGGAAGGAAGGAAGGAAGGAAGGAAGGAAGGAAGGAAGGAAGGAAGGAAGGAAGGAAGGAAGGAAGGAAGGAAGGAAGGAAGGAAGGAAGGAAGGAAGGAAGGAAGGAAGGAAGGAAGGAAGGAAGGAAGGAAGGAAGGAAGGAAGGAAGGAAGGAAGGAAGGAAGGAAGGAAGGAAGGAAGGAAGGAAGGAAGGATAAAGATTCCAGGAATGAAAAAAGGAAGGATCCTAGGAATAATTCCAGGAAGTATTTCAGGAAGGATTCCAGGAAGGATTCCAGCAAGGAAGGATTCCAGAAAGGAAGGAAGGATTCCAGGAAGGAAGGATTCCAGGAAGGAAGGATTCCAGGAAGGATTCCAGGAAGGATTCCAGGAAGGATTCCAGGAAGGATTCCAGGAAGGAAGGAAGGAAGGATTCGAGGAAGGATTCTAGGAAGAATTCCAGGAAGGATTCCAGAAAAGATTTCAGAAAGGATTCCTGGAAGGAAGGAAGGACGGATTCCAGGAAGGAAGGAAGGAAGGAAGGAAGGAAGGAAGGAAGGAAGGAAGGAAGGAAGGAAGGAAGGAAGGAAGGAAGGAAGGAAGGAAGGAAAGAAGGAAGGAAGGAAGGAAGGAAGGATTCCAGGAAGGATTCCAGGAAGGAAGGAAGGAAGGAAGGAAGGAAGGAAGGAAGGAAGGAAGGAAGGAAGGAAGGAAGGAAGGAAGGAAGGAAGGAAGGAAGGAAGGAAGGATTCCAGGAAGGAAGGAAGGAAGGAAGGAAGGAAGGAAGGAAGGAAGGAAGGAAGGAAGGAAGGAAGGAAGGAAGGAAGGAAGGAAGGAAGGAAGGAGGCATTCCATGATGGAAGGAAGGAAGGATTCCAGGAAGGAAGGATTCCAGGAAGGAAGGAGGGATTCCAGGAAGGAAGGATTCCAGGAAGGCTTCCCGGAAGGATTCCAGCAAGGAAGGATTCCAGTAAGGAAGGATTCCAAGAAGAATTCTAGGAAGAATTCCAGGAAGGATTCCAGGAAAGATTCTAGGAAGGATTCCAGGAAGGAAGGATTCCAGGAAGGATTCCAGGAAGGATTCCAGGAAGGATTCCAGGAAGGATTCCAGGAAGGATTCCAGGAAGGAAGGAAGGAAGGGAGGAAGGAAGGAAGGAAGGAAGGAAGGAAGGAAGGAAGGAAGGAAGGAAGGAAGGAAGGAAGGAAGGAAGGAAGGAAGGAAGGAAGGAAGGAAGGAAGGAAGGAAGGAAGGAAGGAAGGAAGGAAGGAAGGAAGGAAGGAAGGAAGGAAGGAAGGAAGGAAGGAAGGAAGGAAGGAAGGAGGCATTCCATGATGGAATGAAGGAAGGATTCCAGGAAGGAAGGATTCCAGGAAGGAAGGAGGGATTCCAGGAAGGAAGGATTCCAGGAAGGCTTCCCGGAAGGATTCCAGCAAGGAAGGATTCCAGTAAGGAAGGATTCCAAGAAGAATTCTAGGAAGAATTCCAGGAAGGATTCCAGGAAAGATTCCAGGAAGGATTCCAGGAAGGAAGGATTCCAGGAAGGATTCCAGGAAGGATTCCAGGAAGGATTCCAGGAAGGATTCCAGGAAGGATTCCAGGAAGGATTCCAGGAAGGATTCCAGGAAGGAAGGAAGGAAGGGAGGAAGGAAGGGAGGAAGGAAGGGAGGAAGGGAGGGAGAAAGGAAGGAAGGAAGGGAGGAAGGAAGGGAGAGAGGAAGGAAGGAAGGAAGGAAGGAAGGAAGGAAGGAAGGAAGGAAGGAAGGAAGGAAGGAAGGAAGGAAGGAAGGAAGGAAGGAAGGAAGGAAGGAAGGAAGGAAGGAAGGAAGGAAGGAAGGAAGGAAGGAAGGAAGGAAGGAAGGAAGGATTCCAGGAAGGATTCCAGGAAGGATTCCAGGAAGGATTCCAGGAAGGATTCCAGGAAGGATTCCAGGAAGGAAGGAAGGAAGGAAGGAAGGAAGGATTCCAGGAAGGAAGGAAGGAAGGAAGGAAGGAAGGAAGGAAGGAAGGAAGGAAGGAAGGAAGGAAGGAAGGAGGGATTCCAGGAAGGAAGGATTCCAGGAAGGATTCCCGGAAGGATTCCAGCAAGGAAGGATTCCAGTAAGGAAGGATTCCAGTAAGGAAGGATTCCAGTAAGGAAGGATTCCAAGAAGAATTCTAGGAAGAATTCCAGGAAGGATTCCAGGAAAGATTCCAGGAAGGATTCCAGGAAGGATTCCAGGAAGGATTCCAGGAAGGATTCCAGGAAGGAAGGAAGGAAGGAAGGAAGGAAGGAAGGAAGGAAGGAAGGAAGGAAGGATTCGAGGAAGAATTCTAGGAAGAATTCCAGGAAGGATTCCAGAAAAGATTCCAGAAAGGATTCCTGGAAGGATTCCAGGAATGATTCCAGGAAGGATTCCAGGAAGGATTCCAGGAAGGATTCCAGGAAGGAAGGAAGGAAGGAAGGAAGGAAGGAAGGAAGGAAGGAAGGAAGGAAGGAAGGAAGGATAAAGATTCCAGGAATGAAAAAAGGAAGGATCCTAGGAATAATTCCAGGAAGTATTTCAGGAAGGAATCCAGGAAGGATTCCAGGAAGGATTCCAGGAAGGATTCCAGGAAGTATTCCAGGAAGGAAAAAAGGAAGGAAGGAAGCAAGGAAGGAAGGAAGGAAGGAAGGGAGGAAGGAAGGGAGGAAGGAAGGGAGGAAGGGAGGGAGGAAGGAAGGAAGGAAGGGAGGAAGGAAGGGAGGGAGGAAGGAAGGAAGGAAGGAAGGAAGGAAGGAAGGAAGGAAGGAAGGAAGGAAGGAAGGAAGGAAGGAAGGAAGGAAGGAAGGAAGGAAGGAAGGAAGGAAGGAAGGAAGGAAGGAAGGAAGGAAGGAAGGAAGGAAGGAAGGAAGGAAGGAAGGAAGGAAGGAAGGAAGGAAGGAAGGAAGGAAGGAAGGAAGGAAGGAAGGAGGGATTCCAGGAAGGAAGGATTCCAGGAAGGATTCCCGGAAGGATTCCAGCAAGGAAGGATTCCAGTAAGGAAGGTTTCCAGTAAGGAAGGATTCCAAGAAGAATTCTAGGAAGAATTCCAGGAAGGATTCCAGGAAAGATTCCAGGAAGGATTCCAGGAAGGATTCCAGGAAGGATTCCAGGAAGGATTCCAGGAAGGAAGGAAGGAAGGAAGGAAGGAAGGAAGGAAGGAAGGAAGGATTCGAGGAAGAATTCTAGGAAGAATTCCAGGAAGGATTCCAGAAAAGATTCCAGAAAGGATTCCTGGAAGGATTCCAGGAATGATTCCAGGAAGGATTCCAGGAAGGATTCCAGGAAGGATTCCAGGAAGGAAGGAAGGAAGGAAGGAAGGAAGGAAGGAAGGAAGGAAGGAAGGAAGGAAGGAAGGAAGGAAGGATAAAGATTCCAGGAATGAAAAAAGGAAGGATCCTAGGAATAATTCCAGGAAGTATTTCAGGAAGGAATCCAGGAAGGATTCCAGGAAGGATTCCAGGAAGGATTCCAGGAAGTATTCCAGGAAGGAAAAATGGAAGGAAGGAAGCAAGGAAGGAAGGAAGGAAGGAAGGGAGGAAGGAAGGGAGGAAGGAAGGGAGGAAGGGAGGGAGGAAGGAAGGAAGGAAGGAAGGGAGGAAGGAAGGGAGGGAGGAAGGAAGGAAGGAAGGAAGGAAGGAAGGAAGGAAGGAAGGAAGGAAGGAAGGAAGGAAGGAAGGAAGGAAGGAAGGAAGGAAGGAAGGAAGGAAGGAAGGAAGGAAGGAAGGAAGGAAGGAAGGAAGGAAGGAAGGAAGGAAGGAAGGAAGGAAGGAAGGATTCCAGGAAGGAAGGAAGGAAGGAAGGAAGGAAGGAAGGAAGGAAGGAAGGAAGGAAGGATAAAGATTCCAGGAATGAAAAAAGGAAGGATCCTAGGAATAATTCCAGGAAGTATTTCAGGAAGGATTCCAGGAAGGATTCCAGCAAGGAAGGATTCCAGAAAGGAAGGAAGGATTCCAGGAAGGAAGGATTCCAGGAAGGAAGGATTCCAGGAAGGATTCCAGGAAGGATTCCAGGAAGGATTCCAGGAAGGATTCCAGGAAGGAAGGAAGGAAGGATTCGAGGAAGGATTCTAGGAAGAATTCCAGGAAGGATTCCAGAAAAGATTCCAGAAAGGATTCCTGGAAGGAAGGAAGGACGGATTCCAGGAAGGAAGGAAGGAAGGAAGGAAGGAAGGAAGGAAGGAAGGAAGGAAGGAAGGAAGGAAGGAAGGAAGGAAGGAAGGAAGGAAAGAAGGAAGGAAGGAAGGAAGGAAGGATTCCAGGAAGGATTCCAGGAAGGAAGGAAGGAAGGAAGGAAGGAAGGAAGGAAGGAAGGAAGGAAGGAAGGAAGGAAGGAAGGAAGGAAGGAAGGAAGGAAGGAAGGATTCCAGGAAGGAAGGAAGGAAGGAAGGAAGGAAGGAAGGAAGGAAGGAAGGAAGGAAGGAAGGAAGGAAGGAAGGAAGGAAGGAAGGAAGGAAGGAAGGAAGGAGGCATTCCATGATGGAAGGAAGGAAGGATTCCAGGAAGGAAGGATTCCAGGAAGGAAGGAGGGATTCCAGGAAGGAAGGATTCCAGGAAGGCTTCCCGGAAGGATTCCAGCAAGGAAGGATTCCAGTAAGGAAGGATTCCAAGAAGAATTCTAGGAAGAATTCCAGGAAGGATTCCAGGAAAGATTCTAGGAAGGATTCCAGGAAGGAAGGATTCCAGGAAGGATTCCAGGAAGGATTCCAGGAAGGATTCCAGGAAGGATTCCAGGAAGGATTCCAGGAAGGAAGGAAGGAAGGGAGGAAGGAAGGAAGGAAGGAAGGAAGGAAGGAAGGAAGGAAGGAAGGAAGGAAGGAAGGAAGGAAGGAAGGAAGGAAGGAAGGAAGGAAGGAAGGAAGGAAGGAAGGAAGGAAGGAAGGAAGGAAGGAAGGAAGGAAGGAAGGAAGGAAGGAAGGAAGGAAGGAAGGAAGGAAGGAAGGAAGGAAGGAGGCATTCCATGATGGAAGGAAGGAAGGATTTCAGGAAGGAAGGATTCCAGGAAGGAAGGAGGGATTCCAGGAAGGAAGGATTCCAGGAAGGCTTCCCGGAAGGATTCCAGCAAGGAAGGATTCCAGTAAAGAAGGATTCCAAGAAGAATTCTAGGAAGAATTCCAGTAAGGATTCCAGGAAAGATTCCAGGAAGGATTCCAGGAAGGAAGGATTCCAGGAAGGATTCCAGGAAGGATTCCAGGAAGGATTCCAGGAAGGATTCCAGGAAGGATTCCAGGAAGGAAGGAAGGAAGGGAGGAAGGAAGGGAGGAAGGAAGGGAGGAAGGGAGGGAGAAAGGAAGGAAGGAAGGGAGGAAGGAAGGGAGGGAGGAAGGAAGGAAGGAAGGAAGGAAGGAAGGAAGGAAGGAAGGAAGGAAGGAAGGAAGGAAGGAAGGAAGGAAGGAAGGAAGGAAGGAAGGAAGGAAGAAAGGAAGGAAGGAAGGAAGGAAGGAAGGAAGGAAGGAAGGAAGGAAGGAAGGAAGGAAGGAAGGAAGGAAGGAAGGAAGGAAGGAAGGAAGGAAGGAAGGAAGGAAGGAAGGAAGGAAGGAAGGAAGGAAGGAAGGAAGGAGGGATTCCAGGAAGGAAGGATTCCAGGAAGGATTCCCGGAAGGATTCCAGCAAGGAAGGATTCCAGTAAGGAAGGATTCCAGTAAGGAAGGATTCCAGTAAGGAAGGATTCCAAGAAGAATTCTAGGAAGAATTCCAGGAAGGATTCCAGGAAAGATTCCAGGAAGGATTCCAGGAAGGATTCCAGGAAGGAAGGAAGGAAGGAAGGAAGGAAGGAAGGAAGGAAGGAAGGAAGGAAGGAAGGAAGGAAGGAAGGAAGGAAGGATTCGAGGAAGAATTCTAGGAAGAATTCCAGGAAGGATTCCAGAAAAGATTCCAGAAAGGATTCCTGGAAGGATTCCAGGAATGATTCCAGGAAGGATTCCAGGAAGGAAGGAAGGAAGGAAGGAAGGAAGGAAGGAAGGAAGGAAGGAAGGAAGGAAGGAAGGAAGGAAGGAAGGAAGGAAGGAAGGAAGGAAGGAAGGAAGGAAGGAAGGAAGGAAGGAAGGAAGGAAGGAAGAAGGAAGGATAAAGATTCCAGGAATGAAAAAAGGAAGGATCCTAGGAATAATTCCAGGAAGTATTTCAGGAAGGAATCCAGGAAGGATTCCAGGAAGGATTCCAGGAAGGATTCCAGGAAGTATACCAGGAAGGAAAAAAGGAAGGAAGGAAGCAAGGAAGGAAGGAAGGAAGGAAGGGAGGAAGGAAGGGAGGAAGGAAGGGAGGAAGGGAGGGAGGAAGGAAGGAAGGAAGGGAGGGAGGAAGGGAGGGAGGAAGGAAGGAAGGAAGGAAGGAAGGAAGG
>NW_028276827.1:32500-35000 GCF_052056855.1 Sturnus vulgaris
GAAGGAAGGAAGGAAGGAAGGAAGGAAGGAAGGAAGGAAGGAAGGAAGGAAGGAAGGAAGGAAGGAAGGAAGGAAGGAAGGAAGGAAGGAAGGAAGGAAGGAAGGAAGGAAGGAAGGAAGGAAGGAAGGAAGGAAGGAAGGAAGGAGGCATTCCATGATGGAAGGAAGGAAGGATTCCAGGAAGGAAGGATTCCAGGAAGGAAGGAGGGATTCCAGGAAGGAAGGATTCCAGGAAGGCTTCCCGGAAGGATTCCAGCAAGGAAGGATTCCAGTAAGGAAGGATTCCAAGAAGAATTCTAGGAAGAATTCCAGGAAGGATTCCAGGAAAGATTCTAGGAAGGATTCCAGGAAGGAAGGATTCCAGGAAGGATTCCAGGAAGGATTCCAGGAAGGATTCCAGGAAGGATTCCAGGAAGGATTCCAGGAAGGAAGGAAGGAAGGAAGGAAGGAAGGGAGGAAGGAAGGAAGGAAGGAAGGAAGGAAGGGAGGGAGAAAGGAAGGAAGGAAGGGAGGAAGGAAGGGAGGGAGGAAGGAAGGAAGGAAGGAAGGAAGGAAGGAAGGAAGGAAGGAAGGAAGGAAGGAAGGAAGGAAGGAAGGAAGGAAGGAAGGAAGGAAGGAAGGAAGGAAGGAAGGAAGGAAGGAAGGAAGGAAGGAAGGAAGGAAGGAAGGAAGGAAGGAAGGAAGGAAGGAAGGAAGGAAGGAAGGAAGGAAGGAAGGAAGGAAGGAAGGAAGGAAGGAAGGAAGGAAGGAAGGAAGGATTCCAGGAAGGAAGGAAGGAAGGAAGGAAGGAAGGAAGGAAGGAAGGAAGGAAGGAAGGAAGGAAGGATAAAGATTCCAGGAATGAAAAAAGGAAGGATCCTAGGAATAATTCCAGGAAGTATTTCAGGAAGGATTCCAGGAAGGATTCCAGCAAGGAAGGATTCCAGAAAGGAAGGAAGGATTCCAGGAAGGAAGGATTCCAGGAAGGAAGGATTCCAGGAAGGATTCCAGGAAGGATTCCAGGAAGGATTCCAGGAAGGATTCCAGGAAGGATTCCAGGAAGGATTAGAGGAAGGATTCTAGGAAGAATTCCAGGAAGGATTCCAGAAAAGATTCCAGAAAGGATTCCTGGAAGGAAGGAAGGACGGATTCCAGGAAGGAAGGAAGGAAGGAAGGAAGGAAGGAAGGAAGGAAGGAAGGAAGGAAGGAAGGAAGGAAGGAAGGAAGGAAGGATTCAAGGAAGAATGGAAGGAAGGAAGGAAGGAAGGAAGGAAGGAAGCAAGGAAGGAAAGAAGGAAGGAAGGAAGGAAGGAAGGATTCCAGGAAGGATTCCAGGAAGGATTCCAGGAAGGAAGGAAGGAAGGAAGGAAGGAAGGAAGGAAGGAAGGAAGGAAGGAAGGAAGGAAGGAAGGAAGGATTCCAGGAAGGAAGGAAGGAAGGAAGGAAGGAAGGAAGGAAGGAAGGAAGGAAGGAAGGAAGGAAGGAAGGAAGGAAGGAAGGAAGGAAGGAAGGAAGGAAGGAAGGAAGGAAGGAAGGAAGGAAGGAAGGAGGCATTCCATGATGGAAGGAAGGAAGGATTCCAGGAAGGAAGGATTCCAGGAAGGAAGGAGGGATTCCAGGAAGGAAGGATTCCAGGAAGGCTTCCCGGAAGGATTCCAGCAAGGAAGGATTCCAGTAAGGAAGGATTCCAAGAAGAATTCTAGGAAGAATTCCAGGAAGGATTCCAGGAAAGATTCTAGGAAGGATTCCAGGAAGGAAGGATTCCAGGAAGGATTCCAGGAAGGATTCCAGGAAGGATTCCAGGAAGGATTCCAGGAAGGATTCCAGGAAGGAAGGAAGGAAGGAAGGAAGGAAGGGAGGAAGGAAGGAAGGAAGGAAGGAAGGAAGGAAGGAAGGAAGGACGGAAGGAAGGAAGGAAGGAAGGAAGGAAGGAAGGAAGGAAGGAAGGAAGGAAGGAAGGAAGGAAGGAAGGAAGGAAGGAAGGAAGGAAGGAAGGAAGGAAGGAAGGAAGGAAGGAAGGAAGGAAGGAAGGAAGGAAGGAAGGAAGGAAGGAAGGAAGGAAGGAAGGAAGGAAGGAAGGAAGGAGGCATTCCATGATGGAAGGAAGGAAGGATTTCAGGAAGGAAGGATTCCAGGAAGGAAGGAGGGATTCCAGGAAGGAAGGATTCCAGGAAGGCTTCCCGGAAGGATTCCAGCAAGGAAGGATTCCAGTAAAGAAGGATTCCAAGAAGAATTCTAGGAAGAATTCCAGTAAGGATTCCAGGAAAGATTCCAGGAAGGATTCCAGGAAGGAAGGATTCCAGGAAGGATTCCAGGAAGGATTCCAGGAAGGATTCCAGGAAGGATTCCAGGAAGGATTCCAGGAAGGAAGGAAGGAAGGGAGGAAGGAAGGGAGGAAGGAAGGGAGGAAGGGAGGGAGAAAGGAAGGAAGGAAGGGAGGAAGGAAGGGAGGGAGGAAGGAAGGAAGGAAGGAAGGAAGGAAGGAAGGAAGGAAGGAAGGAAGGAAGGAAGGAAGGAAGGA
>NW_028276827.1:40000-42500 GCF_052056855.1 Sturnus vulgaris
AGGAAGGAAGGAAGGAAGGAAGGAAGGAAGGAAGGAAGGAAGGAAGGAAGGAAGGAAGGAAGGAAGGAAGGAAGGAAGGAAGGAAGGAAGGAAGGAAGGAAGGAAGGAAGGAAGGAAGGAAGGAGGCATTCCATGATGGAAGGAAGGAAGGATTCCAGGAAGGAAGGATTCCAGGAAGGAAGGAGGGATTCCAGGAAGGAAGGATTCCAGGAAGGCTTCCCGGAAGGATTCCAGCAAGGAAGGATTCCAGTAAGGAAGGATTCCAAGAAGAATTCTAGGAAGAATTCCAGGAAGGATTCCAGGAAAGATTCCAGGAAGGATTCCAGGAAGGAAGGATTCCAGGAAGGATTCCAGGAAGGATTCCAGGAAGGATTCCAGGAAGGATTCAGGAAGGATTCCAGGAAGGAAGGAAGGAAGGAAGGAAGGAAGGGAGGAAGGAAGGGAGGAAGGAAGGGAGGAAGGGAGGGAGAAAGGAAGGAAGGAAGGGAGGAAGGAAGGGAGGGAGGAAGGAGGAAGGA
Source organism: Sturnus vulgaris (assembly GCF_052056855.1). NCBI lineage: Eukaryota > Metazoa > Chordata > Aves > Passeriformes > Sturnidae > Sturnus > Sturnus vulgaris. The sequence goes on from NW_028276827.1 coordinate 40,519, forward strand.
AGGAAGGAAGGAAGGAAGGAAGGAAGGAAGGAAGGAAGGAAGGAAGGAAGGAAGGAAGGAAGGAAGGAAGGAAGGAAGGAAGGAAGGAAGGAAGGAAGGAAGGAAGGAAGGAAGGAAGGAAGGAAGGAAGGAAGGAAGGAAGGAAGGAAGGAAGGAAGGAAGGAAGGAAGGAAGGAAGGAAGGAAGGAAGGAAGGAAGGAAGGAAGGAAGGAAGGAAGGAAGGAAGGAAGGAAGGATAAAGATTCCAGGAATGAAAAAAGGAAGGATCCTAGGAATAATTCCAGGAAGTATTTCAGGAAGGATTCCAGGAAGGATTCCAGCAAGGAAGGATTCCAGAAAGGAAGGAAGGATTCCAGGAAGGAAGGATTCCAGGAAGGAAGGATTCCAGGAAGGATTCCAGGAAGGATTCCAGGAAGGATTCCAGGAAGGATTCCAGGAAGGAAGGAAGGAAGGATTAGAGGAAGGATTCTAGGAAGAATTCCAGGAAGGATTCCAGAAAAGATTCCAGAAAGGATTCCTGGAAGGAAGGAAGGACGGATTCCAGGAAGGAAGGAAGGAAGGAAGGAAGGAAGGAAGGAAGGAAGGAAGGAAGGAAGGAAGGAAGGAAGGAAGGAAGGAAGGAAGGAAGGAAGGAAGGATTCAAGGAAGAAAGGAAGGAAGGAAGGAAGGAAGGAAGGAAGGAAGCAAGGAAGGAAAGAAGGAAGGAAGGAAGGAAGGAAGGATTCCAGGAAGGATTCCAGGAAGGATTCCAGGAAGGAAGGAAGGAAGGAAGGAAGGAAGGAAGGAAGGAAGGAAGGAAGGAAGGAAGGAAGGAAGGAAGGAAGGAAGGAAGGAAGGATTCCAGGAAGGAAGGAAGGAAGGAAGGAAGGAAGGAAGGAAGGAAGGAAGGAAGGAAGGAAGGAAGGAAGGAAGGAAGGAAGGAAGGAAGGAAGGAAGGAAGGAAGGAAGGAAGGAAGGAAGGAAGGAAGGAAGGAAGGAAGGAAGGAAGGAAGGAAGGAAGGAGGCATTCCATGATGGAAGGAAGGAAGGATTCCAGGAAGGAAGGATTCCAGGAAGGAAGGAGGGATTCCAGGAAGGAAGGATTCCAGGAAGGCTTCCCGGAAGGATTCCAGCAAGGAAGGATTCCAGTAAGGAAGGATTCCAAGAAGAATTCTAGGAAGAATTCCAGGAAGGATTCCAGGAAAGATTCTAGGAAGGATTCCAGGAAGGAAGGATTCCAGGAAGGATTCCAGGAAGGATTCCAGGAAGGATTCCAGGAAGGATTCCAGGAAGGATTCCAGGAAGGGAGGAAGGAAGGAAGGAAGGAAGGAAGGAAGGAAGGAAGGAAGGAAGGAAGGAAGGAAGGAAGGAAGGAAGGAAGGAAGGAAGGAAGGAAGGAAGGAAGGAAGGAAGGAAGGAAGGAAGGAAGGAAGGAAGGAAGGAAGGAAGGAAGGAAGGAAGGAAGGAAGGAAGGAAGGAGGCATTCCATGATGGAAGGAAGGAAGGATTTCAGGAAGGAAGGATTCCAGGAAGGAAGGAGGGATTCCAGGAAGGAAGGATTCCAGGAAGGCTTCCCGGAAGGATTCCAGCAAGGAAGGATTCCAGTAAAGAAGGATTCCAAGAAGAATTCTAGGAAGAATTCCAGTAAGGATTCCAGGAAAGATTCCAGGAAGGATTCCAGGAAGGAAGGATTCCAGGAAGGATTCCAGGAAGGATTCCAGGAAGGATTCCAGGAATGATTCCAGGAAGGAAGGAAGGAAGGGAGGAAGGAAGGGAGGAAGGAAGGGAGGAAGGGAGGGAGAAAGGAAGGAAGGAAGGGAGGAAGGAAGGGAGGGAGGAAGGAAGGAAGGAAGGAAGGAAGGAAGGAAGGAAGGAAGGAAGGAAGGAAGGAAGGAAGGAAGGAAGGAAGGAAGGAAGGAAGGAAGGAAGGAAGGAAGGAAGGAAGGAAGGAAGGAAGGAAGGAAGGAAGGAAGGAAGGAAGGAAGGAAGGAAGAAAGAAGGAA
>NW_028276827.1:47500-49919 GCF_052056855.1 Sturnus vulgaris
AAGGATTCCAGCAAGGAAGGATTCCAGAAAGGAAGGAAGGATTCCAGGAAGGAAGGATTCCAGGAAGGAAGGATTCCAGGAAGGATTCCAGGAAGGATTCCAGGAAGGAAGGAAGGAAGGAAGGAAGGAAGGAAGGATTCGAGGAAGGATTCTAGGAAGAATTCCAGGAAGGATTCCAGAAAAGATTCCAGAAAGGATTCCTGGAAGGAAGGAAGGACGGATTCCAGGAAGGAAGGAAGGAAGGAAGGAAGGAAGGAAGGAAGGAAGGAAGGAAGGAAGGAAGGAAGGAAGGAAGGAAGGAAGGAAGGAAGGAAGGAAGGAAGGAAGGAAGGAAGGAAGGAAGGATTCAAGGAAGAAAGGAAGGAAGGAAGGAAGGAAGGAAGGAAGGAAGGAAGGAAGGAAGGAAGGAAGGAAGGAAGGAAGGAAGGAAGGAAGGAAGGAAGGAAGGAAGGAAGGAAGGAAGGAAGGATTCCAGGAAGGAAGGAAGGAAGGAAGGAAGGAAGGAAGGAAGGAAGGAAGGAAGGAAGGAAGGAAGGAAGGAAGGAAGGAAGGAAGGAGGCATTCCATGATGGAAGGAAGGAAGGATTCCAGGAAGGAAGGATTCCAGGAAGGAAGGAGGGATTCCAGGAAGGAAGGATTCCAGGAAGGCTTCCCGGAAGTATTCCAGCAAGGAAGGATTCCAGTAAGGAAGGATTCCAAGAAGAATTCTAGGAAGAATTCCAGGAAGGATTCCAGGAAAGATTCCAGGAAGGATTCCAGGAAGGAAGGATTCCAGGAAGGATTCCAGGAAGGATTCCAGGAAGGATTCCAGGAAGGAAGGAAGGAAGGAAGGAAGGAAGGAAGGGAGGAAGGAAGGAAGGGAGGAAGGAAGGAAGGAAGGAAGGGAGGAAGGAAGGATTCCAGGAAGGATTCCAGGAAGGATTCCAGGAAGGAAGGAAGGAAGGAAGGAAGGAAGGAAGGAAGGAAGGAAGGAAGGAAGGAAGGAAGGAAGGAAGGAAGGAAGGAAGGAAGGAAGGAAGGAAGGAAGGAAGGAAGGAAGGAAGGAAGGAAGGAAGGAGGGATTCCAGGAAGGAAGGATTCCAGGAAGGATTCCCGGAAGGATTCCAGCAAGGAAGGATTCCAGTAAGGAAGGATTCCAGTAAGGAAGGATTCCAGTAAGGAAGGATTCCAAGAAGAATTCTAGGAAGAATTCCAGGAAGGATTCCAGGAAAGATTCCAGGAAGGATTCCAGGAAGGATTCCAGGAAGGAAGGAAGGAAGGAAGGAAGGAAGGAAGGAAGGAAGGAAGGAAGGAAGGAAGGAAGGAAGGAAGGAAGGAAGGAAGGAAGGAAGGAAGGAAGGAAGGAAGGAAGGAAGGAAGGAAGGAAGGAGGCATTCCATGATGGAAGGAAGGAAGGATTCCAGGAAGGAAGGATTCCAGGAAGGAAGGAGGGATTCCAGGAAGGAAGGATTCCAGGAAGGCTTCCCGGAAGGATTCCAGCAAGGAAGGATTCCAGTAAGGAAGGATTCCAAGAAGAATTCTAGGAAGAATTCCAGGAAGGATTCCAGGAAAGATTCCAGGAAGGATTCCAGGAAGGAAGGATTCCAGGAAGGATTCCAGGAAGGATTCCAGGAAGGATTCCAGGAAGGATTCCAGGAAGGATTCCAGGAAGGAAGGAAGGAAGGAAGGAAGGAAGGGAGGAAGGAAGGGAGGAAGGAAGGGAGGAAGGGAGGGAGAAAGGAAGGAAGGAAGGGAGGAAGGAAGGGAGGGAGGAAGGAAGGAAGGAAGGAAGGAAGGAAGGAAGGAAGGAAGGAAGGAAGGAAGGAAGGAAGGAAGGAAGGAAGGAAGGAAGGAAGGAAGGAAGGAAGGAAGGAAGGAAGGAAGGAAGGAAGGAAGGAAGGAAGGAAGGAAGGAAGGAAGGAAGGAAGGAAGGAAGGAAGGAAGGAAGGAAGGAAGGAAGGATTCCAGGAAGGAAGGAAGGAAGGAAGGAAGGAAGGAAGGAAGGAAGGAAGGAAGGAAGGAAGGAAGGAAGGAAGGATAAAGATTCCAGGAATGAAAAAAGGAAGGATCCTAGGAATAATTCCAGGAAGTATTTCAGGAAGGATTCCAGGAAGGATTCCAGCAAGGAAGGATTCCAGAAAGGAAGGAAGGATTCCAGGAAGGAAGGATTCCAGGAAGGAAGGATTCCAGGAAGGATTCCAGGAAGGATTCCAGGAAGGATTCCAGGAAGGATTCCAGGAAGGAAGGAAGGAAGGATTAGAGGAAGGATTCTAGGAAGAATTCCAGGAAGGATTCCAGAAAAGATTCCAGAAAGGATTCCTGGAAGGAAGGAAGGACGGATTCCAGGAAGGAAGGAAGGAAGGAAGGAAGGAAGGAAGGAAGGAAGGAAGGAAGGAAGGAAGGAAGGAAGGAAGGAAGGAAGGAAGGAAGGATTCAAGGA
>NW_028276828.1:0-49809 GCF_052056855.1 Sturnus vulgaris
TAGCTGCAACTGACCGCTGGAGTTCAGCTCTCGCCGGACGGCAGAAGGCGAAGAACGAAGCCGCTTGCGAGCGGCGCAGTGCAGCGAAGAGCTCTCCGAATTCGCCGCCAGCTCCACGGTCCTCCTCAGCTGCGAGTAGCAGCGCTCGCAGTACACAGAGCTTCGCAAGGCCCGAAGACCGGAGGGAAGTTTCGCACACGAAAATGTGCCAGGACAGAGACGTGTTCTACGTTGTCCCTTCTCGTCATGCAGTTTGTGCCTCTGCTGCTTCTGCTGTTAGGAATCGCTCCTTGAAAGACCAGCGAGAGCGTCCTTCCGGGTGCATTGCACTGAGTCGAGTGCTCGCTCGGGACTTTGCTCTCGGGGCCAAGGCAAGAGGGCGTGCTTGCCCGCGGAACTGAGAACACGCTGTTGGGCAGAGCTGCAACTGACCGCTGGAGTTCAGCTCTCGCCGGACGGCAGAAGGCGAAGAACGAAGCCGCTTGCGAGCGGCGCAGTGCAGCGAAGAGCTCTCCGAATTCGCCGCCAGCTCCACGGTCCTCCTCAGCTGCGAGTAGCAGCGCTCGCAGTACACAGAGCTTCGCAAGGCCCGAAGACCCGGAGGGAAGTTTCGCACACGAAAATGTGCCAGGACAGAGACGTGTTCTACGTTGTCCCTTCTCGTCATGCAGTTTGTGCCTCTGCTGCTTCTGCTGTTAGGAATCGCTCCTTGAAAGACCAGCGAGAGCGTCCTTCCGGGTGCATTGCACTGAGTCGAGTGCTCGCTCGGGACTTTGCTCTCGGGGCCAAGGCAAGAGGGCGTGCTTGCCCGCGGAACTGAGAACACGCTGTTGGGCAGAGCTGCAACTGACCGCTGGAGTTCAGCTCTCGCCGGACGGCAGAAGGCGAAGAACGAAGCCGCTTGCGAGCGGCGCAGTGCAGCGAAGAGCTCTCCGAATTCGCCGCCAGCTCCACGGTCCTCCTCAGCTGCGAGTAGCAGCGCTCGCAGTACACAGAGCTTCGCAAGGCCCGAAGACCCGGAGGGAAGTTTCGCACACGAAAATGTGCCAGGACAGAGACGTGTTCTACGTTGTCCCTTCTCGTCATGCAGTTTGTGCCTCTGCTGCTTCTGCTGTTAGGAATCGCTCCTTGAAAGACCAGCGAGAGCGTCCTTCCGGGTGCATTGCACTGAGTCGAGTGCTCGCTCGGGACTTTGCTCTCGGGGCCAAGGCAAGAGGGCGTGCTTGCCCGCGGAACTGAGAACACGCTGTTGGGCAGAGCTGCAACTGACCGCTGGAGTTCAGCTCTCGCCGGACGGCAGAAGGCGAAGAACGAAGCCGCTTGCGAGCGGCGCAGTGCAGCGAAGAGCTCTCCGAATTCGCCGCTAGCTCCACGGTCCTCCTCAGCTGCGAGTAGCAGCGCTCGCAGTACACAGAGCTTCGCAAGGCCCGAAGACCCGGAGGGAAGTTTCGCACACGAAAATGTGCCAGGACAGAGACGTGTTCTACGTTGTCCCTTCTCGTCATGCAGTTTGTGCCTCTGCTGCTTCTGCTGTTAGGAATCGCTCCTTGAAAGACGAGCGAGAGCGTCCTTCTGGGTGCATTGCACTGAGTCGAGTGCTCGCTCGGGACTTTGCACTCGGGGCCAAGGCAAGAGGGCGTGCTTGCCCGCGGAACTGAGAACACGCTGTTGGGCAGAGCTGCAACTGACCGCTGGAGTTCAGCTCTCGCCGGACGGCAGAAGGCGAAGAACGAAGCCGCTTGCGAGCGGCGTCAGTGCAGCGAAGAGCTCTCCGAATTCGCCGCTAGCTCCACGGTCCTTCTCAGCTGCGAGTAGCAGCGCTCGCAGTACACAGAGCTTCGCAAGGCCCGAAGACCCGGAGGGAAGTATCGCACACGAAAATGTGCCAGGACAGAGACGTGTTCTACGTTGTCCCTTCTCGTCATGCAGTTTGTGCCTCTGCTGCTTCTGCTGTTAGGAATCGCTCCTTGAAAGACCAGCGAGAGCGTCTTCTGGGTGCATTGCACTGAGTCGAGTGCTCGCTCGGGACTTTGCTCTCGGGGTCAAGGCAAGAGGGCGTGCTTGCCCGCGGAACTGAGAACACGCTGTTGGGCAGAGCTGCAACTGACCGCTGGAGTTCAGCTCTCGCCGGACGGCAGAAGGCGAAGAACGAAGCCGCTTGCGAGCGGCGCAGTGCAGCGAAGAGCTCTCCGAATTCGCCGCCAGCTCCACGGTCCTCCTCAGCTGCGAGTAGCAGCGCTCGCAGTACACAGAGCTTCGCAAGGCCCGAAGACCCGGAGGGAAGTTTCGCACACGAAAATGTCCCAGGACAGAGACGTGTTCTACGTTGTCCCTTCTCGTCATGCAGTTTGTGCCTCTGCTGCTTCTGCTGTTAGGAATCGCTCCTTGAAAGACCAGCGAGAGCGTCCTTCCGGGTGCATTGCACTGAGTCGAGTGCTCGCTCGGGACTTTGCTCTCGGGGCCAAGGCAAGAGGGCGTGCTTGCCCGCGGAACTGAGAACACGCTGTTGGGCAGAGCTGCAACTGACCGCTGGAGTTCAGCTCTCGCCGGACGGCAGAAGGCGAAGAACGAAGCCGCTTGCGAGCGGCGCAGTGCAGCGAAGAGCTCTCCGAATTCGCCGCCAGCTCCACGGTCCTCCTCAGCTGCGAGTAGCAGCGCTCGCAGTACACAGAGCTTCGCAAGGCCCGAAGACCCGGAGGGAAGTTTCGCACACGAAAATGTCCCAGGACAGAGACGTGTTCTACGTTGTCCCTTCTCGTCATGCAGTTTGTGCCTCTGCTGCTTCTGCTGTTAGGAATCGCTCCTTGAAAGACCAGCGAGAGCGTCCTTCCGGGTGCATTGCACTGAGTCGAGTGCTCGCTCGGGACTTTGCTCTCGGGCCAAGGCAAGAGGGCGTGCTTGCCCGCGGAACTGAGAACACGCTGTTGGGCAGAGCTGCAACTGACCGCTGGAGTTCAGCTCTCGCCGGACGGCAGAAGGCGAAGAACGAAGCCGCTTGCGAGCGGCGCAGTGCAGCGAAGAGCTCTCCGAATTCGCCGCCAGCTCCACGGTCCTCCTCAGCTGCGAGTAGCAGCGCTCGCAGTACACAGAGCTTCGCAAGGCCCGAAGACCCGGAGGGAAGTTTCGCACACGAAAATGTGCCAGGACAGAGACGTGTTCTACGTTGTCCCTTCTCGTCATGCAGTTTGTGCCTCTGCTGCTTCTGCTGTTAGGAATCGCTCCTTGAAAGACCAGCGAGAGCGTCCTTCCGGGTGCATTGCACTGAGTCGAGTGCTCGCTCGGGACTTTGCTCTCGGGGCCAAGGCAAGAGGGCGTGCTTGCCCGCGGAACTGAGAACACGCTGTTGGGCAGAGCTGCAACTGACCGCTGGAGTTCAGCTCTCGCCGGACGGCAGAAGGCGAAGAACGAAGCCGCTTGCGAGCGGCGCAGTGCAGCGAAGAGCTCTCCGAATTCGCCGCCAGCTCCACGGTCCTCCTCAGCTGCGAGTAGCAGCGCTCGCAGTACACAGAGCTTCGCAAGGCCCGAAGACCCGGAGGGAAGTTTCGCACACGAAAATGTGCCAGGACAGAGACGTGTTCTACGTTGTCCCTTCTCGTCATGCAGTTTGTGCCTCTGCTGCTTCTGCTGTTAGGAATCGCTCCTTGAAAGACCAGCGAGAGCGTCCTTCCGGGTGCATTGCACTGAGTCGAGTGCTCGCTCGGGACTTTGCACTCGGGGCCAAGGCAAGAGGGCGTGCTTGCCCGCGGAACTGAGAACACGCTGTTGGGCAGAGCTGCAACTGACCGCTGGAGTTCAGCTCTCGCCGGACGGCAGAAGGCGAAGAACGAAGCCGCTTGCGAGCGGCGCAGTGCAGCGAAGAGCTCTCCGAATTCGCCGCTAGCTCCACGGTCCTCCTCAGCTGCGAGTAGCAGCGCTCGCAGTACACAGAGCTTCGCAAGGCCCGAAGACCCGGAGGGAAGTATCGCACACGAAAATGTGCCAGGACAGAGACGTGTTCTACGTTGTCCCTTCTCGTCATGCAGTTTGTGCCTCTGCTGCTTCTGCTGTTAGGAATCGCTCCTTGAAAGACCAGCGAGAGCGTCCTTCCGGGTGCATTGCACTGAGTCGAGTGCTCGCTCGGGACTTTGCTCTCGGGGTCAAGGCAAGAGGGCGTGCTTGCCCGCGGAACTGAGAACACGCTGTTGGGCAGAGCTGCAACTGACCGCTGGAGTTCAGCTCTCGCCGGACGGCAGAAGGCGAAGAACGAAGCCGCTTGCGAGCGGCGCAGTGCAGCGAAGAGCTCTCCGAATTCGCCGCTAGCTCCACGGTCCTCCTCAGCTGCGAGTAGCAGCGCTCGCAGTACACAGAGCTTCGCAAGGCCCGAAGACCCGGAGGGAAGTATCGCACACGAAAATGTGCCAGGACAGAGACGTGTTCTACGTTGTCCCTTCTCGTCATGCAGTTTGTGCCTCTGCTGCTTCTGCTGTTAGGAATCGCTCCTTGAAAGACCAGCGAGAGCGTCCTTCCGGGTGCATTGCACTGAGTCGAGTGCTCGCTCGGGACTTTGCTCTCGGGGTCAAGGCAAGAGGGCGTGCTTGCCCGCGGAACTGAGAACACGCTGTTGGGCAGAGCTGCAACTGACCGCCGGAGTTCAGCTCTCGCCGGACGGCAGAAGGCGAAGAACGAAGCCGCTTGCGAGCGGCGCAGTGCAGCGAAGAGCTCTCCGAATTCGCCGCTAGCTCCACGGTCCTCCTCAGCTGCGAGTAGCAGCGCTCGCAGTACACAGAGCTTCGCAAGGCCCGAAGACCCGGAGGGAAGTTTCGCACACGAAAATGTGCCAGGACAGAGACGTGTTCTACGTTGTCCCTTCTCGTCATGCAGTTTGTGCCTCTGCTGCTTCTGCTGTTAGGAATCGCTCCTTGAAAGACCAGCGAGAGCGTCCTTCCGGGTGCATTGCACTGAGTCGAGTGCTCGCTCGGGACTTTGCTCTCGGGGTCAAGGCAAGAGGGCGTGCTTGCCCGCGGAACTGAGAACACGCTGTTGGGCAGAGCTGCAACTGACCGCCGGAGTTCAGCTCTCGCCGGACGGCAGAAGGCGAAGAACGAAGCCGCTTGCGAGCGGCGCAGTGCAGCGAAGAGCTCTCCGAATTCGCCGCTAGCTCCACGGTCCTCCTCAGCTGCGAGTAGCAGCGCTCGCAGTACACAGAGCTTCGCAAGGCCCGAAGACCCGGAGGGAAGTTTCGCACACGAAAATGTGCCAGGACAGAGACGTGTTCTACGTTGTCCCTTCTCGTCATGCAGTTTGTGCCTCTGCTGCTTCTGCTGTTAGGAATCGCTCCTTGAAAGACGAGCGAGAGCGTCCTTCCGGGTGCATTGCACTGAGTCGAGTGCTCGCTCGGGACTTTGCTCTCGGGGCCAAGGCAAGAGGGCGTGCTTGCCCGCGGAACTGAGAACACGCTGTTGGGCAGAGCTGCAACTGACCGCCGGAGTTCAGCTCTCGCCGGACGGCAGAAGGCGAAGAACGAAGCCGCTTGCGAGCGGCGCAGTGCAGCGAAGAGCTCTCCGAATTCGCCGCCAGCTCCACGGTCCTCCTCAGCTGCGAGTAGCAGCGCTCGCAGTACACAGAGCTTCGCAAGGCCCGAAGACCCGGAGGGAAGTTTCGCACACGAAAATGTGCCAGGACAGAGACGTGTTCTACGTTGTCCCTTCTCGTCATGCAGTTTGTGCCTCTGCTGCTTCTGCTGTTAGGAATCGCTCCTTGAAAGACGAGCGAGAGCGTCCTCCCGGGTGCATTGCACTGCGTCGAGTGCTCGCTCGGGACTTTGCTCTCGGGGCCAAGGCAAGAGGGCGTGCTTGCCCGCGGAACTGAGAACACGCTGTTGGGCAGAGCTGCAACTGACCGCCGGAGTTCAGCTCTCGCCGGACGGCAGAAGCCGAAGAACGAAGCCGCTTGCGAGCGGCGCAGTGCAGCGAAGAGCTCTCCGAATTCGCCGCTAGCTCCACGGTCCTCCTCAGCTGCGAGTAGCAGCGCTCGCAGTACACAGAGCTTCGCAAGGCCCGAAGACCCGGAGGGAAGTATCGCACACGAAAATGTGCCAGGACAGAGACGTGTTCTACGTTGTCCCTTCTCGTCATGCAGTTTGTGCCTCTGCTGCTTCTGCTGTTAGGAATCGCTCCTTGAAAGACGAGCGAGAGCGTCCTCCCGGGTGCATTGCACTGCGTCGAGTGCTCGCTCGGGACTTTGCTCTCGGGGCCAAGGCAAGAGGGCGTGCTTGCCCGCGGAACTGAGAACACGCTGTTGGGCAGAGCTGCAACTGACCGCCGGAGTTCAGCTCTCGCCGGACGGCAGAAGGCGAAGAACGAAGCCGCTTGCGAGCGGCGCAGTGCAGCGAAGAGCTCTCCGAATTCGCCGCCAGCTCCACGGTCCTCCTCAGCTGCGAGTAGCAGCGCTCGCAGTACACAGAGCTTCGCAAGGCCCGAAGACCCGGAGGGAAGTTTCGCACACGAAAATGTGCCAGGACAGAGACGTGTTCTACGTTGTCCCTTCTCGTCATGCAGTTTGTGCCTCTGCTGCTTCTGCTGTTAGGAATCGCTCCTTGAAAGACGAGCGAGAGCGTCCTCCCGGGTGCATTGCACTGCGTCGAGTGCTCGCTCGGGACTTTGCACTCGGGGCCAAGGCAAGAGGGCGTGCTTGCCCGCGGAACTGAGAACACGCTGTTGGGCAGAGCTGCAACTGACCGCCGGAGTTCAGCTCTCGCCGGACGGCAGAAGGCGAAGAACGAAGCCGCTTGCGAGCGGCGCAGTGCAGCGAAGAGCTCTCCGAATTCGCCGCTAGCTCCACGGTCCTTCTCAGCTGCGAGTAGCAGCGCTCGCAGTACACAGAGCTTCGCAAGGCCCGAAGACCCGGAGGGAAGTTTCGCACACGAAAATGTGCCAGGACAGAGACGTGTTCTACGTTGTCCCTTCTCGTCATGCAGTTTGTGCCTCTGCTGCTTCTGCTGTTAGGAATCGCTCCTTGAAAGACGAGCGAGAGCGTCCTCCCGGGTGCATTGCACTGCGTCGAGTGCTCGCTCGGGACTTTGCACTCGGGGCCAAGGCAAGAGGGCGTGCTTGCCCGCGGAACTGAGAACACGCTGTTGGGCAGAGCTGCAACTGACCGCCGGAGTTCAGCTCTCGCCGGACGGCAGAAGGCGAAGAACGAAGCCGCTTGCGAGCGGCGCAGTGCAGCGAAGAGCTCTCCGAATTCGCCGCTAGCTCCACGGTCCTTCTCAGCTGCGAGTAGCAGCGCTCGCAGTACACAGAGCTTCGCAAGGCCCGAAGACCCGGAGGGAAGTTTCGCACACGAAAATGTGCCAGGACAGAGACGTGTTCTACGTTGTCCCTTCTCGTCATGCAGTTTGTGCCTCTGCTGCTTCTGCTGTTAGGAATCGCTCCTTGAAAGACGAGCGAGAGCGTCCTCCCGGGTGCATTGCACTGCGTCGAGTGCTCGCTCGGGACTTTGCTCTCGGGGCCAAGGCAAGAGGGCGTGCTTGCCCGCGGAACTGAGAACACGCTGTTGGGCAGAGCTGCAACTGACCGCCGGAGTTCAGCTCTCGCCGGACGGCAGAAGGCGAAGAACGAAGCCGCTTGCGAGCGGCGCAGTGCAGCGAAGAGCTCTCCGAATTCGCCGCTAGCTCCACGGTCCTTCTCAGCTGCGAGTAGCAGCGCTCGCAGTACACAGAGCTTCGCAAGGCCCGAAGACCCGGAGGGAAGTATCGCACACGAAAATGTGCCAGGACAGAGACGTGTTCTACGTTGTCCCTTCTCGTCATGCAGTTTGTGCCTCTGCTGCTTCTGCTGTTAGGAATCGCTCCTTGAAAGACGAGCGAGAGCGTCCTCCCGGGTGCATTGCACTGCGTCGAGTGCTCGCTCGGGACTTTGCTCTCGGGGCCAAGGCAAGAGGGCGTGCTTGCCCGCGGAACTGAGAACACGCTGTTGGGCAGAGCTGCAACTGACCGCCGGAGTTCAGCTCTCGCCGGACGGCAGAAGGCGAAGAACGAAGCCGCTTGCGAGCGGCGCAGTGCCGCGAAGAGCTCTCCGAATTCGCCGCTAGCTCCACGGTCCTTCTCAGCTGCGAGTAGCAGCGCTCGCAGTACACAGAGCTTCGCAAGGCCCGAAGACCCGGAGGGAAGTATCGCACACGAAAATGTGCCAGGACAGAGACGTGTTCTACGTTGTCCCTTCTCGTCATGCAGTTTGTGCCTCTGCTGCTTCTGCTGTTAGGAATCGCTCCTTGAAAGACGAGCGAGAGCGTCCTCCCGGGTGCATTGCACTGCGTCGAGTGCTCGCTCGGGACTTTGCTCTCGGGGCCAAGGCAAGAGGGCGTGCTTGCCCGCGGAACTGAGAACACGCTGTTGGGCAGAGCTGCAACTGACCGCCGGAGTTCAGCTCTCGCCGGACGGCAGAAGGCGAAGAACGAAGCCGCTTGCGAGCGGCGCAGTGCCGCGAAGAGCTCTCCGAATTCGCCGCTAGCTCCACGGTCCTTCTCAGCTGCGAGTAGCAGCGCTCGCAGTACACAGAGCTTCGCAAGGCCCGAAGACCCGGAGGGAAGTATCGCACACGAAAATGTGCCAGGACAGAGACGTGTTCTACGTTGTCCCTTCTCGTCATGCAGTTTGTGCCTCTGCTGCTTCTGCTGTTAGGAATCGCTCCTTGAAAGACGAGCGAGAGCGTCCTCCCGGGTGCATTGCACTGCGTCGAGTGCTCGCTCGGGACTTTGCTCTCGGGGCCAAGGCAAGAGGGCGTGCTTGCCCGCGGAACTGAGAACACGCTGTTGGGCAGAGCTGCAACTGACCGCCGGAGTTCAGCTCTCGCCGGACGGCAGAAGGCGAAGAACGAAGCCGCTTGCGAGCGGCGCAGTGCCGCGAAGAGCTCTCCGAATTCGCCGCTAGCTCCACGGTCCTTCTCAGCTGCGAGTAGCAGCGCTCGCAGTACACAGAGCTTCGCAAGGCCCGAAGACCCGGAGGGAAGTATCGCACACGAAAATGTGCCAGGACAGAGACGTGTTCTACGTTGTCCCTTCTCGTCATGCAGTTTGTGCCTCTGCTGCTTCTGCTGTTAGGAATCGCTCCTTGAAAGACGAGCGAGAGCGTCCTCCCGGGTGCATTGCACTGCGTCGAGTGCTCGCTCGGGACTTTGCTCTCGGGGCCAAGGCAAGAGGGCGTGCTTGCCCGCGGAACTGAGAACACGCTGTTGGGCAGAGCTGCAACTGACCGCCGGAGTTCAGCTCTCGCCGGACGGCAGAAGGCGAAGAACGAAGCCGCTTGCGAGCGGCGCAGTGCCGCGAAGAGCTCTCCGAATTCGCCGCTAGCTCCACGGTCCTTCTCAGCTGCGAGTAGCAGCGCTCGCAGTACACAGAGCTTCGCAAGGCCCGAAGACCCGGAGGGAAGTATCGCACACGAAAATGTGCCAGGACAGAGACGTGTTCTACGTTGTCCCTTCTCGTCATGCAGTTTGTGCCTCTGCTGCTTCTGCTGTTAGGAATCGCTCCTTGAAAGACGAGCGAGAGCGTCCTCCCGGGTGCATTGCACTGCGTCGAGTGCTCGCTCGGGACTTTGCTCTCGGGGCCAAGGCAAGAGGGCGTGCTTGCCCGCAGAACTGAGAACACGCTGTTGGGCAGAGCTGCAACTGACCGCCGGAGTTCAGCTCTCGCCGGACGGCAGAAGGCGAAGAACGAAGCCGCTTGCGAGCGGCGCAGTGCCGCGAAGAGCTCTCCGAATTCGCCGCTAGCTCCACGGTCCTTCTCAGCTGCGAGTAGCAGCGCTCGCAGTACACAGAGCTTCGCAAGGCCCGAAGACCCGGAGGGAAGTATCGCACACGAAAATGTGCCAGGACAGAGACGTGTTCTACGTTGTCCCTTCTCGTCATGCAGTTTGTGCCTCTGCTGCTTCTGCTGTTAGGAATCGCTCCTTGAAAGACGAGCGAGAGCGTCCTCCCGGGTGCATTGCACTGCGTCGAGTGCTCGCTCGGGACTTTGCTCTCGGGGCCAAGGCAAGAGGGCGTGCTTGCCCGCAGAACTGAGAACACGCTGTTGGGCAGAGCTGCAACTGACCGCCGGAGTTCAGCTCTCGCCGGACGGCAGAAGGCGAAGAACGAAGCCGCTTGCGAGCGGCGCAGTGCCGCGAAGAGCTCTCCGAATTCGCCGCTAGCTCCACGGTCCTTCTCAGCTGCGAGTAGCAGCGCTCGCAGTACACAGAGCTTCGCAAGGCCCGAAGACCCGGAGGGAAGTATCGCACACGAAAATGTGCCAGGACAGAGACGTGTTCTACGTTGTCCCTTCTCGTCATGCAGTTTGTGCCTCTGCTGCTTCTGCTGTTAGGAATCGCTCCTTGAAAGACGAGCGAGAGCGTCCTCCCGGGTGCATTGCACTGCGTCGAGTGCTCGCTCGGGACTTTGCACTCGGGGCCAAGGCAAGAGGGCGTGCTTGCCCGCGGAACTGAGAACACGCTGTTGGGCAGAGCTGCAACTGACCGCCGGAGTTCAGCTCTCGCCGGACGGCAGAAGGCGAAGAACGAAGCCGCTTGCGAGCGGCGCAGTGCAGCGAAGAGCTCTCCGAATTCGCCGCTAGCTCCACGGTCCTTCTCAGCTGCGAGTAGCAGCGCTCGCAGTACACAGAGCTTCGCAAGGCCCGAAGACCCGGAGGGAAGTATCGCACACGAAAATGTGCCAGGACAGAGACGTGTTCTACGTTGTCCCTTCTCGTCATGCAGTTTGTGCCTCTGCTGCTTCTGCTGTTAGGAATCGCTCCTTGAAAGACGAGCGAGAGCGTCCTCCCGGGTGCATTGCACTGCGTCGAGTGCTCGCTCGGGACTTTGCACTCGGGGCCAAGGCAAGAGGGCGTGCTTGCCCGCGGAACTGAGAACACGCTGTTGGGCAGAGCTGCAACTGACCGCCGGAGTTCAGCTCTCGCCGGACGGCAGAAGGCGAAGAACGAAGCCGCTTGCGAGCGGCGCAGTGCAGCGAAGAGCTCTCCGAATTCGCCGCTAGCTCCACGGTCCTTCTCAGCTGCGAGTAGCAGCGCTCGCAGTACACAGAGCTTCGCAAGGCCCGAAGACCCGGAGGGAAGTATCGCACACGAAAATGTGCCAGGACAGAGACGTGTTCTACGTTGTCCCTTCTCGTCATGCAGTTTGTGCCTCTGCTGCTTCTGCTGTTAGGAATCGCTCCTTGAAAGACGAGCGAGAGCGTCCTCCCGGGTGCATTGCACTGCGTCGAGTGCTCGCTCGGGACTTTGCTCTCGGGGCCAAGGCAAGAGGGCGTGCTTGCCCGCGGAACTGAGAACACGCTGTTGGGCAGAGCTGCAACTGACCGCCGGAGTTCAGCTCTCGCCGGACGGCAGAAGGCGAAGAACGAAGCCGCTTGCGAGCGGCGCAGTGCAGCGAAGAGCTCTCCGAATTCGCCGCTAGCTCCACGGTCCTTCTCAGCTGCGAGTAGCAGCGCTCGCAGTACACAGAGCTTCGCAAGGCCCGAAGACCCGGAGGGAAGTATCGCACACGAAAATGTGCCAGGACAGAGACGTGTTCTACGTTGTCCCTTCTCGTCATGCAGTTTGTGCCTCTGCTGCTTCTGCTGTTAGGAATCGCTCCTTGAAAGACGAGCGAGAGCGTCCTCCCGGGTGCATTGCACTGCGTCGAGTGCTCGCTCGGGACTTTGCTCTCGGGGCCAAGGCAAGAGGGCGTGCTTGCCCGCGGAACTGAGAACACGCTGTTGGGCAGAGCTGCAACTGACCGCCGGAGTTCAGCTCTCGCCGGACGGCAGAAGGCGAAGAACGAAGCCGCTTGCGAGCGGCGCAGTGCAGCGAAGAGCTCTCCGAATTCGCCGCTAGCTCCACGGTCCTTCTCAGCTGCGAGTAGCAGCGCTCGCAGTACACAGAGCTTCGCAAGGCCCGAAGACCCGGAGGGAAGTATCGCACACGAAAATGTGCCAGGACAGAGACGTGTTCTACGTTGTCCCTTCTCGTCATGCAGTTTGTGCCTCTGCTGCTTCTGCTGTTAGGAATCGCTCCTTGAAAGACGAGCGAGAGCGTCCTCCCGGGTGCATTGCACTGCGTCGAGTGCTCGCTCGGGACTTTGCTCTCGGGGCCAAGGCAAGAGGGCGTGCTTGCCCGCAGAACTGAGAACACGCTGTTGGGCAGAGCTGCAGCTGACCGCCGGAGTTCAGCTCTCGCCGGACGGCAGAAGGCGAAGAACGAAGCCGCTTGCGAGCGGCGCAGTGCAGCGAAGAGCTCTCCGAATTCGCCGCCAGCTCCACGGTCCTTCTCAGCTGCGAGTAGCAGCGCTCGCAGTACACAGAGCTTCGCAAGGCCCGAAGACCCGGAGGGAAGTATCGCACACGAAAATGTGCCAGGACAGAGACGTGTTCTACGTTGTCCCTTCTCGTCATGCAGTTTGTGCCTCTGCTGCTTCTGCTGTTAGGAATCGCTCCTTGAAAGACGAGCGAGAGCGTCCTCCCGGGTGCATTGCACTGCGTCGAGTGCTCGCTCGGGACTTTGCTCTCGGGGCCAAGGCAAGAGGGCGTGCTTGCCCGCAGAACTGAGAACACGCTGTTGGGCAGAGCTGCAGCTGACCGCCGGAGTTCAGCTCTCGCCGGACGGCAGAAGGCGAAGAACGAAGCCGCTTGCGAGCGGCGCAGTGCAGCGAAGAGCTCTCCGAATTCGCCGCCAGCTCCACGGTCCTTCTCAGCTGCGAGTAGCAGCGCTCGCAGTACACAGAGCTTCGCAAGGCCCGAAGACCCGGAGGGAAGTATCGCACACGAAAATGTGCCAGGACAGAGACGTGTTCTACGTTGTCCCTTCTCGTCATGCAGTTTGTGCCTCTGCTGCTTCTGCTGTTAGGAATCGCTCCTTGAAAGACGAGCGAGAGCGTCCTCCCGGGTGCATTGCACTGCGTCGAGTGCTCGCTCGGGACTTTGCTCTCGGGGCCAAGGCAAGAGGGCGTGCTTGCCCGCAGAACTGAGAACACGCTGTTGGGCAGAGCTGCAGCTGACCGCCGGAGTTCAGCTCTCGCCGGACGGCAGAAGGCGAAGAACGAAGCCGCTTGCGAGCGGCGCAGTGCAGCGAAGAGCTCTCCGAATTCGCCGCCAGCTCCACGGTCCTCCTCAGCTGCGAGTAGCAGCGCTCGCAGTACACAGAGCTTCGCAAGGCCCGAAGACCCGGAGGGAAGTTTCGCACACGAAAATGTGCCAGGACAGAGACGTGTTCTACGTTGTCCCTTCTCGTCATGCAGTTTGTGCCTCTGCTGCTTCTGCTGTTAGGAATCGCTCCTTGAAAGACGAGCGAGAGCGTCCTTCCGGGTGCATTGCACTGAGTCGAGTGCTCGCTCGGGACTTTGCTCTCGGGGCCAAGGCAAGAGGGCGTGCTTGCCCGCGGAACTGAGAACACGCTGTTGGGCAGAGCTGCAACTGACCGCTGGAGTTCAGCTCTCGCCGGACGGCAGAAGGCGAAGAACGAAGCCGCTTGCGAGCGGCGCAGTGCAGCGAAGAGCTCTCCGAATTCGCCGCCAGCTCCACGGTCCTTCTCAGCTGCGAGTAGCAGCGCTCGCAGTACACAGAGCTTCGCAAGGCCCGAAGACCCGGAGGGAAGTATCGCACACGAAAATGTGCCAGGACAGAGACGTGTTCTACGTTGTCCCTTCTCGTCATGCAGTTTGTGCCTCTGCTGCTTCTGCTGTTAGGAATCGCTCCTTGAAAGACGAGCGAGAGCGTCCTCCCGGGTGCATTGCACTGCGTCGAGTGCTCGCTCGGGACTTTGCACTCGGGGCCAAGGCAAGAGGGCGTGCTTGCCCGCGGAACTGAGAACACGCTGTTGGGCAGAGCTGCAACTGACCGCCGGAGTTCAGCTCTCGCCGGACGGCAGAAGGCGAAGAACGAAGCCGCTTGCGAGCGGCGCAGTGCAGCGAAGAGCTCTCCGAATTCGCCGCTAGCTCCACGGTCCTTCTCAGCTGCGAGTAGCAGCGCTCGCAGTACACAGAGCTTCGCAAGGCCCGAAGACCCGGAGGGAAGTATCGCACACGAAAATGTGCCAGGACAGAGACGTGTTCTACGTTGTCCCTTCTCGTCATGCAGTTTGTGCCTCTGCTGCTTCTGCTGTTAGGAATCGCTCCTTGAAAGACGAGCGAGAGCGTCCTCCCGGGTGCATTGCACTGCGTCGAGTGCTCGCTCGGGACTTTGCTCTCGGGGCCAAGGCAAGAGGGCGTGCTTGCCCGCGGAACTGAGAACACGCTGTTGGGCAGAGCTGCAACTGACCGCCGGAGTTCAGCTCTCGCCGGACGGCAGAAGGCGAAGAACGAAGCCGCTTGCGAGCGGCGCAGTGCAGCGAAGAGCTCTCCGAATTCGCCGCTAGCTCCACGGTCCTTCTCAGCTGCGAGTAGCAGCGCTCGCAGTACACAGAGCTTCGCAAGGCCCGAAGACCCGGAGGGAAGTATCGCACACGAAAATGTGCCAGGACAGAGACGTGTTCTACGTTGTCCCTTCTCGTCATGCAGTTTGTGCCTCTGCTGCTTCTGCTGTTAGGAATCGCTCCTTGAAAGACGAGCGAGAGCGTCCTCCCGGGTGCATTGCACTGCGTCGAGTGCTCGCTCGGGACTTTGCTCTCGGGGCCAAGGCAAGAGGGCGTGCTTGCCCGCGGAACTGAGAACACGCTGTTGGGCAGAGCTGCAACTGACCGCCGGAGTTCAGCTCTCGCCGGACGGCAGAAGGCGAAGAACGAAGCCGCTTGCGAGCGGCGCAGTGCAGCGAAGAGCTCTCCGAATTCGCCGCCAGCTCCACGGTCCTTCTCAGCTGCGAGTAGCAGCGCTCGCAGTACACAGAGCTTCGCAAGGCCCGAAGACCCGGAGGGAAGTATCGCACACGAAAATGTGCCAGGACAGAGACGTGTTCTACGTTGTCCCTTCTCGTCATGCAGTTTGTGCCTCTGCTGCTTCTGCTGTTAGGAATCGCTCCTTGAAAGACGAGCGAGAGCGTCCTCCCGGGTGCATTGCACTGCGTCGAGTGCTCGCTCGGGACTTTGCTCTCGGGGCCAAGGCAAGAGGGCGTGCTTGCCCGCGGAACTGAGAACACGCTGTTGGGCAGAGCTGCAACTGACCGCCGGAGTTCAGCTCTCGCCGGACGGCAGAAGGCGAAGAACGAAGCCGCTTGCGAGCGGCGCAGTGCAGCGAAGAGCTCTCCGAATTCGCCGCCAGCTCCACGGTCCTTCTCAGCTGCGAGTAGCAGCGCTCGCAGTACACAGAGCTTCGCAAGGCCCGAAGACCCGGAGGGAAGTATCGCACACGAAAATGTGCCAGGACAGAGACGTGTTCTACGTTGTCCCTTCTCGTCATGCAGTTTGTGCCTCTGCTGCTTCTGCTGTTAGGAATCGCTCCTTGAAAGACGAGCGAGAGCGTCCTCCCGGGTGCATTGCACTGCGTCGAGTGCTCGCTCGGGACTTTGCTCTCGGGGCCAAGGCAAGAGGGCGTGCTTGCCCGCGGAACTGAGAACACGCTGTTGGGCAGAGCTGCAACTGACCGCTGGAGTTCAGCTCTCGCCGGACGGCAGAAGGCGAAGAACGAAGCCGCTTGCGAGCGGCGCAGTGCAGCGAAGAGCTCTCCGAATTCGCCGCCAGCTCCAAGGTCCTTCTCAGCTGCGAGTAGCAGCGCTCGCAGTACACAGAGCTTCGCAAGGCCCGAAGACCCGGAGGGAAGTATCGCACACGAAAATGTGCCAGGACAGAGACGTGTTCTACGTTGTCCCTTCTCGTCATGCAGTTTGTGCCTCTGCTGCTTCTGCTGTTAGGAATCGCTCCTTGAAAGACGAGCGAGAGCGTCCTCCCGGGTGCATTGCACTGAGTCGAGTGCTCGCTCGGGACTTTGCTCTCGGGGCCAAGGCAAGAGGGCGTGCTTGCCCGCGGAACTGAGAACACGCTGTTGGGCAGAGCTGCAGCTGACCGCTGGAGTTCAGCTCTCGCCGGACGGCAGAAGGCGAAGAACGAAGCCGCTTGCGAGCGGCGCAGTGCAGCGAAGAGCTCTCCGAATTCGCCGCCAGCTCCACGGTCCTTCTCAGCTGCGAGTAGCAGCGCTCGCAGTACACAGAGCTTCGCAAGGCCCGAAGACCCGGAGGGAAGTATCGCACACGAAAATGTGCCAGGACAGAGACGTGTTCTACGTTGTCCCTTCTCGTCATGCAGTTTGTGCCTCTGCTGCTTCTGCTGTTAGGAATCGCTCCTTGAAAGACGAGCGAGAGCGTCCTCCCGGGTGCATTGCACTGCGTCGAGTGCTCGCTCGGGACTTTGCTCTCGGGGCCAAGGCAAGAGGGCGTGCTTGCCCGCGGAACTGAGAACACGCTGTTGGGCAGAGCTGCAGCTGACCGCTGGAGTTCAGCTCTCGCCGGACGGCAGAAGGCGAAGAACGAAGCCGCTTGCGAGCGGCGCAGTGCAGCGAAGAGCTCTCCGAATTCGCCGCCAGCTCCACGGTCCTTCTCAGCTGCGAGTAGCAGCGCTCGCAGTACACAGAGCTTCGCAAGGCCCGAAGACCCGGAGGGAAGTATCGCACACGAAAATGTGCCAGGACAGAGACGTGTTCTACGTTGTCCCTTCTCGTCATGCAGTTTGTGCCTCTGCTGCTTCTGCTGTTAGGAATCGCTCCTTGAAAGACGAGCGAGAGCGTCCTCCCGGGTGCATTGCACTGCGTCGAGTGCTCGCTCGGGACTTTGCTCTCGGGGCCAAGGCAAGAGGGCGTGCTTGCCCGCAGAACTGAGAACACGCTGTTGGGCAGAGCTGCAGCTGACCGCTGGAGTTCAGCTCTCGCCGGACGGCAGAAGGCGAAGAACGAAGCCGCTTGCGAGCGGCGCAGTGCAGCGAAGAGCTCTCCGAATTCGCCGCCAGCTCCACGGTCCTCCTCAGCTGCGAGTAGCAGCGCTCGCAGTACACAGAGCTTCGCAAGGCCCGAAGACCCGGAGGGAAGTTTCGCACACGAAAATGTGCCAGGACAGAGACGTGTTCTACGTTGTCCCTTCTCGTCATGCAGTTTGTGCCTCTGCTGCTTCTGCTGTTAGGAATCGCTCCTTGAAAGACGAGCGAGAGCGTCCTCCCGGGTGCATTGCACTGCGTCGAGTGCTCGCTCGGGACTTTGCTCTCGGGGCCAAGGCAAGAGGGCGTGCTTGCCCGCGGAACTGAGAACACGCTGTTGGGCAGAGCTGCAGCTGACCGCTGGAGTTCAGCTCTCGCCGGACGGCAGAAGGCGAAGAACGAAGCCGCTTGCGAGCGGCGCAGTGCAGCGAAGAGCTCTCCGAATTCGCCGCCAGCTCCACGGTCCTCCTCAGCTGCGAGTAGCAGCGCTCGCAGTACACAGAGCTTCGCAAGGCCCGAAGACCCGGAGGGAAGTTTCGCACACGAAAATGTGCCAGGACAGAGACGTGTTCTACGTTGTCCCTTCTCGTCATGCAGTTTGTGCCTCTGCTGCTTCTGCTGTTAGGAATCGCTCCTTGAAAGACGAGCGAGAGCGTCCTCCCGGGTGCATTGCACTGAGTCGAGTGCTCGCTCGGGACTTTGCTCTCGGGGCCAAGGCAAGAGGGCGTGCTTGCCCGCGGAACTGAGAACACGCTGTTGGGCAGAGCTGCAGCTGACCGCTGGAGTTCAGCTCTCGCCGGACGGCAGAAGGCGAAGAACGAAGCCGCTTGCGAGCGGCGTAGTGCAGCGAAGAGCTCTCCGAATTCGCCGCCAGCTCCACGGTCCTTCTCAGCTGCGAGTAGCAGCGCTCGCAGTACACAGAGCTTCGCAAGGCCCGAAGACCCGGAGGGAAGTATCGCACACGAAAATGTGCCAGGACAGAGACGTGTTCTACGTTGTCCCTTCTCGTCATGCAGTTTGTGCCTCTGCTGCTTCTGCTGTTAGGAATCGCTCCTTGAAAGACGAGCGAGAGCGTCCTCCCGGGTGCATTGCACTGCGTCGAGTGCTCGCTCGGGACTTTGCTCTCGGGGCCAAGGCAAGAGGGCGTGCTTGCCCGCAGAACTGAGAACACGCTGTTGGGCAGAGCTGCAGCTGACCGCTGGAGTTCAGCTCTCGCCGGACGGCAGAAGGCGAAGAACGAAGCCGCTTGCGAGCGGCGCAGTGCAGCGAAGAGCTCTCCGAATTCGCCGCCAGCTCCACGGTCCTCCTCAGCTGCGAGTAGCAGCGCTCGCAGTACACAGAGCTTCGCAAGGCCCGAAGACCCGGAGGGAAGTTTCGCACACGAAAATGTGCCAGGACAGAGACGTGTTCTACGTTGTCCCTTCTCGTCATGCAGTTTGTGCCTCTGCTGCTTCTGCTGTTAGGAATCGCTCCTTGAAAGACGAGCGAGAGCGTCCTTCCGGGTGCATTGCACTGAGTCGAGTGCTCGCTCGGGACTTTGCTCTCGGGGCCAAGGCAAGAGGGCGTGCTTGCCCGCAGAACTGAGAACACGCTGTTGGGCAGAGCTGCAGCTGACCGCTGGAGTTCAGCTCTCGCCGGACGGCAGAAGGCGAAGAACGAAGCCGCTTGCGAGCGGCGCAGTGCAGCGAAGAGCTCTCCGAATTCGCCGCCAGCTCCACGGTCCTCCTCAGCTGCGAGTAGCAGCGCTCGCAGTACACAGAGCTTCGCAAGGCCCGAAGACCCGGAGGGAAGTATCGCACACGAAAATGTGCCAGGACAGAGACGTGTTCTACGTTGTCCCTTCTCGTCATGCAGTTTGTGCCTCTGCTGCTTCTGCTGTTAGGAATCGCTCCTTGAAAGACGAGCGAGAGCGTCCTTCCGGGTGCATTGCACTGCGTCGAGTGCTCGCTCGGGACTTTGCTCTCGGGGCCAAGGCAAGAGGGCGTGCTTGCCCGCAGAACTGAGAACACGCTGTTGGGCAGAGCTGCAGCTGACCGCTGGAGTTCAGCTCTCGCCGGACGGCAGAAGGCGAAGAACGAAGCCGCTTGCGAGCGGCGCAGTGCAGCGAAGAGCTCTCCGAATTCGCGCCAGCTCCACGGTCCTCCTCAGCTGCGAGTAGCAGCGCTCGCAGTACACAGAGCTTCGCAAGGCCCGAAGACCCGGAGGGAAGTATCGCACACGAAAATGTGCCAGGACAGAGACGTGTTCTACGTTGTCCCTTCTCGTCATGCAGTTTGTGCCTCTGCTGCTTCTGCTGTTAGGAATCGCTCCTTGAAAGACGAGCGAGAGCGTCCTTCCGGGTGCATTGCACTGCGTCGAGTGCTCGCTCGGGACTTTGCTCTCGGGGCCAAGGCAAGAGGGCGTGCTTGCCCGCAGAACTGAGAACACGCTGTTGGGCAGAGCTGCAGCTGACCGCTGGAGTTCAGCTCTCGCCGGACGGCAGAAGGCGAAGAACGAAGCCGCTTGCGAGCGGCGCAGTGCAGCGAAGAGCTCTCCGAATTCGCCGCTAGCTCCACGGTCCTCCTCAGCTGCGAGTAGCAGCGCTCGCAGTACACAGAGCTTCGCAAGGCCCGAAGACCCGGAGGGAAGTATCGCACACGAAAATGTGCCAGGACAGAGACGTGTTCTACGTTGTCCCTTCTCGTCATGCAGTTTGTGCCTCTGCTGCTTCTGCTGTTAGGAATCGCTCCTTGAAAGACGAGCGAGAGCGTCCTCCCGGGTGCATTGCACTGCGTCGAGTGCTCGCTCGGGACTTTGCTCTCGGGGCCAAGGCAAGAGGGCGTGCTTGCCCGCAGAACTGAGAACACGCTGTTGGGCAGAGCTGCAACTGACCGCTGGAGTTCAGCTCTCGCCGGACGGCAGAAGGCGAAGAACGAAGCCGCTTGCGAGCGGCGCAGTGCAGCGAAGAGCTCTCCGAATTCGCCGCTAGCTCCACGGTCCTCCTCAGCTGCGAGTAGCAGCGCTCGCAGTACACAGAGCTTCGCAAGGCCCGAAGACCCGGAGGGAAGTTTCGCACACGAAAATGTGCCAGGACAGAGACGTGTTCTACGTTGTCCCTTCTCGTCATGCAGTTTGTGCCTCTGCTGCTTCTGCTGTTAGGAATCGCTCCTTGAAAGACGAGCGAGAGCGTCCTTCCGGGTGCATTGCACTGAGTCGAGTGCTCGCTCGGGACTTTGCACTCGGGGCCAAGGCAAGAGGGCGTGCTTGCCCGCGGAACTGAGAACACGCTGTTGGGCAGAGCTGCAGCTGACCGCTGGAGTTCAGCTCTCGCCGGACGGCAGAAGGCGAAGAACGAAGCCGCTTGCGAGCGGCGCAGTGCAGCGAAGAGCTCTCCGAATTCGCCGCCAGCTCCACGGTCCTCCTCAGCTGCGAGTAGCAGCGCTCGCAGTACACAGAGCTTCGCAAGGCCCGAAGACCCGGAGGGAAGTATCGCACACGAAAATGTGCCAGGACAGAGACGTGTTCTACGTTGTCCCTTCTCGTCATGCAGTTTGTGCCTCTGCTGCTTCTGCTGTTAGGAATCGCTCCTTGAAAGACCAGCGAGAGCGTCCTTCCGGGTGCATTGCACTGAGTCGAGTGCTCGCTCGGGACTTTGCACTCGGGGCCAAGGCAAGAGGGCGTGCTTGCCCGCGGAACTGAGAACACGCTGTTGGGCAGAGCTGCAGCTGACCGCTGGAGTTCAGCTCTCGCCGGACGGCAGAAGGCGAAGAACGAAGCCGCTTGCGAGCGGCGCAGTGCAGCGAAGAGCTCTCCGAATTCGCCGCCAGCTCCACGGTCCTCCTCAGCTGCGAGTAGCAGCGCTCGCAGTACACAGAGCTTCGCAAGGCCCGAAGACCCGGAGGGAAGTTTCGCACACGAAAATGTGCCAGGACAGAGACGTGTTCTACGTTGTCCCTTCTCGTCATGCAGTTTGTGCCTCTGCTGCTTCTGCTGTTAGGAATCGCTCCTTGAAAGACCAGCGAGAGCGTCCTTCCGGGTGCATTGCACTGAGTCGAGTGCTCGCTCGGGACTTTGCACTCGGGGCCAAGGCAAGAGGGCGTGCTTGCCCGCGGAACTGAGAACACGCTGTTGGGCAGAGCTGCAACTGACCGCTGGAGTTCAGCTCTCGCCGGACGGCAGAAGGCGAAGAACGAAGCCGCTTGCGAGCGGCGCAGTGCAGCGAAGAGCTCTCCGAATTCGCCGCCAGCTCCACGGTCCTCCTCAGCTGCGAGTAGCAGCGCTCGCAGTACACAGAGCTTCGCAAGGCCCGAAGACCCGGAGGGAAGTATCGCACACGAAAATGTGCCAGGACAGAGACGTGTTCTACGTTGTCCCTTCTCGTCATGCAGTTTGTGCCTCTGCTGCTTCTGCTGTTAGGAATCGCTCCTTGAAAGACCAGCGAGAGCGTCCTTCCGGGTGCATTGCACTGAGTCGAGTGCTCGCTCGGGACTTTGCTCTCGGGGCCAAGGCAAGAGGGCGTGCTTGCCCGCGGAACTGAGAACACGCTGTTGGGCAGAGCTGCAACTGACCGCTGGAGTTCAGCTCTCGCCGGACGGCAGAAGGCGAAGAACGAAGCCGCTTGCGAGCGGCGCAGTGCAGCGAAGAGCTCTCCGAATTCGCCGCCAGCTCCACGGTCCTCCTCAGCTGCGAGTAGCAGCGCTCGCAGTACACAGAGCTTCGCAAGGCCCGAAGACCCGGAGGGAAGTTTCGCACACGAAAATGTGCCAGGACAGAGACGTGTTCTACGTTGTCCCTTCTCGTCATGCAGTTTGTGCCTCTGCTGCTTCTGCTGTTAGGAATCGCTCCTTGAAAGACCAGCGAGAGCGTCCTTCCGGGTGCATTGCACTGAGTCGAGTGCTCGCTCGGGACTTTGCTCTCGGGGCCAAGGCAAGAGGGCGTGCTTGCCCGCGGAACTGAGAACACGCTGTTGGGCAGAGCTGCAACTGACCGCTGGAGTTCAGCTCTCGCCGGACGGCAGAAGGCGAAGAACGAAGCCGCTTGCGAGCGGCGCAGTGCAGCGAAGAGCTCTCCGAATTCGCCGCCAGCTCCACGGTCCTCCTCAGCTGCGAGTAGCAGCGCTCGCAGTACACAGAGCTTCGCAAGGCCCGAAGACCCGGAGGGAAGTTTCGCACACGAAAATGTGCCAGGACAGAGACGTGTTCTACGTTGTCCCTTCTCGTCATGCAGTTTGTGCCTCTGCTGCTTCTGCTGTTAGGAATCGCTCCTTGAAAGACCAGCGAGAGCGTCCTTCCGGGTGCATTGCACTGAGTCGAGTGCTCGCTCGGGACTTTGCTCTCGGGGCCAAGGCAAGAGGGCGTGCTTGCCCGCGGAACTGAGAACACGCTGTTGGGCAGAGCTGCAACTGACCGCTGGAGTTCAGCTCTCGCCGGACGGCAGAAGGCGAAGAACGAAGCCGCTTGCGAGCGGCGCAGTGCAGCGAAGAGCTCTCCGAATTCGCCGCCAGCTCCACGGTCCTCCTCAGCTGCGAGTAGCAGCGCTCGCAGTACACAGAGCTTCGCAAGGCCCGAAGACCCGGAGGGAAGTTTCGCACACGAAAATGTGCCAGGACAGAGACGTGTTCTACGTTGTCCCTTCTCGTCATGCAGTTTGTGCCTCTGCTGCTTCTGCTGTTAGGAATCGCTCCTTGAAAGACCAGCGAGAGCGTCCTTCCGGGTGCATTGCACTGAGTCGAGTGCTCGCTCGGGACTTTGCTCTCGGGGCCAAGGCAAGAGGGCGTGCTTGCCCGCGGAACTGAGAACACGCTGTTGGGCAGAGCTGCAACTGACCGCTGGAGTTCAGCTCTCGCCGGACGGCAGAAGGCGAAGAACGAAGCCGCTTGCGAGCGGCGCAGTGCAGCGAAGAGCTCTCCGAATTCGCCGCCAGCTCCACGGTCCTCCTCAGCTGCGAGTAGCAGCGCTCGCAGTACACAGAGCTTCGCAAGGCCCGAAGACCCGGAGGGAAGTTTCGCACACGAAAATGTGCCAGGACAGAGACGTGTTCTACGTTGTCCCTTCTCGTCATGCAGTTTGTGCCTCTGCTGCTTCTGCTGTTAGGAATCGCTCCTTGAAAGACCAGCGAGAGCGTCCTTCCGGGTGCATTGCACTGAGTCGAGTGCTCGCTCGGGACTTTGCTCTCGGGGCCAAGGCAAGAGGGCGTGCTTGCCCGCGGAACTGAGAACACGCTGTTGGGCAGAGCTGCAACTGACCGCTGGAGTTCAGCTCTCGCCGGACGGCAGAAGGCGAAGAACGAAGCCGCTTGCGAGCGGCGCAGTGCAGCGAAGAGCTCTCCGAATTCGCCGCTAGCTCCACGGTCCTCCTCAGCTGCGAGTAGCAGCGCTCGCAGTACACAGAGCTTCGCAAGGCCCGAAGACCCGGAGGGAAGTTTCGCACACGAAAATGTGCCAGGACAGAGACGTGTTCTACGTTGTCCCTTCTCGTCATGCAGTTTGTGCCTCTGCTGCTTCTGCTGTTAGGAATCGCTCCTTGAAAGACCAGCGAGAGCGTCCTTCTGGGTGCATTGCACTGAGTCGAGTGCTCGCTCGGGACTTTGCACTCGGGGCCAAGGCAAGAGGGCGTGCTTGCCCGCGGAACTGAGAACACGCTGTTGGGCAGAGCTGCAACTGACCGCTGGAGTTCAGCTCTCGCCGGACGGCAGAAGGCGAAGAACGAAGCCGCTTGCGAGCGGCGCAGTGCAGCGAAGAGCTCTCCGAATTCGCCGCTAGCTCCACGGTCCTCCTCAGCTGCGAGTAGCAGCGCTCGCAGTACACAGAGCTTCGCAAGGCCCGAAGACCCGGAGGGAAGTATCGCACACGAAAATGTGCCAGGACAGAGACGTGTTCTACGTTGTCCCTTCTCGTCATGCAGTTTGTGCCTCTGCTGCTTCTGCTGTTAGGAATCGCTCCTTGAAAGACCAGCGAGAGCGTCCTTCCGGGTGCATTGCACTGAGTCGAGTGCTCGCTCGGGACTTTGCTCTCGGGGTCAAGGCAAGAGGGCGTGCTTGCCCGCGGAACTGAGAACACGCTGTTGGGCAGAGCTGCAACTGACCGCTGGAGTTCAGCTCTCGCCGGACGGCAGAAGGCGAAGAACGAAGCCGCTTGCGAGCGGCGCAGTGCAGCGAAGAGCTCTCCGAATTCGCCGCTAGCTCCACGGTCCTCCTCAGCTGCGAGTAGCAGCGCTCGCAGTACACAGAGCTTCGCAAGGCCCGAAGACCCGGAGGGAAGTATCGCACACGAAAATGTGCCAGGACAGAGACGTGTTCTACGTTGTCCCTTCTCGTCATGCAGTTTGTGCCTCTGCTGCTTCTGCTGTTAGGAATCGCTCCTTGAAAGACCAGCGAGAGCGTCCTTCCGGGTGCATTGCACTGAGTCGAGTGCTCGCTCGGGACTTTGCTCTCGGGGCCAAGGCAAGAGGGCGTGCTTGCCCGCGGAACTGAGAACACGCTGTTGGGCAGAGCTGCAACTGACCGCTGGAGTTCAGCTCTCGCCGGACGGCAGAAGGCGAAGAACGAAGCCGCTTGCGAGCGGCGCAGTGCAGCGAAGAGCTCTCCGAATTCGCCGCCAGCTCCACGGTCCTCCTCAGCTGCGAGTAGCAGCGCTCGCAGTACACAGAGCTTCGCAAGGCCCGAAGACCCGGAGGGAAGTTTCGCACACGAAAATGTGCCAGGACAGAGACGTGTTCTACGTTGTCCCTTCTCGTCATGCAGTTTGTGCCTCTGCTGCTTCTGCTGTTAGGAATCGCTCCTTGAAAGACGAGCGAGAGCGTCCTTCCGGGTGCATTGCACTGAGTCGAGTGCTCGCTCGGGACTTTGCTCTCGGGGCCAAGGCAAGAGGGCGTGCTTGCCCGCGGAACTGAGAACACGCTGTTGGGCAGAGCTGCAACTGACCGCTGGAGTTCAGCTCTCGCCGGACGGCAGAAGGCGAAGAACGAAGCCGCTTGCGAGCGGCGCAGTGCAGCGAAGAGCTCTCCGAATTCGCCGCCAGCTCCACGGTCCTCCTCAGCTGCGAGTAGCAGCGCTCGCAGTACACAGAGCTTCGCAAGGCCCGAAGACCCGGAGGGAAGTTTCGCACACGAAAATGTGCCAGGACAGAGACGTGTTCTACGTTGTCCCTTCTCGTCATGCAGTTTGTGCCTCTGCTGCTTCTGCTGTTAGGAATCGCTCCTTGAAAGACGAGCGAGAGCGTCCTTCCGGGTGCATTGCACTGAGTCGAGTGCTCGCTCGGGACTTTGCTCTCGGGGCCAAGGCAAGAGGGCGTGCTTGCCCGCGGAACTGAGAACACGCTGTTGGGCAGAGCTGCAACTGACCGCTGGAGTTCAGCTCTCGCCGGACGGCAGAAGGCGAAGAACGAAGCCGCTTGCGAGCGGCGCAGTGCAGCGAAGAGCTCTCCGAATTCGCCGCCAGCTCCACGGTCCTCCTCAGCTGCGAGTAGCAGCGCTCGCAGTACACAGAGCTTCGCAAGGCCCGAAGACCCGGAGGGAAGTTTCGCACACGAAAATGTCCCAGGACAGAGACGTGTTCTACGTTGTCCCTTCTCGTCATGCAGTTTGTGCCTCTGCTGCTTCTGCTGTTAGGAATCGCTCCTTGAAAGACCAGCGAGAGCGTCCTTCCGGGTGCATTGCACTGAGTCGAGTGCTCGCTCGGGACTTTGCTCTCGGGGTCAAGGCAAGAGGGCGTGCTTGCCCGCGGAACTGAGAACACGCTGTTGGGCAGAGCTGCAACTGACCGCTGGAGTTCAGCTCTCGCCGGACGGCAGAAGGCGAAGAACGAAGCCGCTTGCGAGCGGCGCAGTGCAGCGAAGAGCTCTCCGAATTCGCCGCTAGCTCCACGGTCCTCCTCAGCTGCGAGTAGCAGCGCTCGCAGTACACAGAGCTTCGCAAGGCCCGAAGACCCGGAGGGAAGTATCGCACACGAAAATGTGCCAGGACAGAGACGTGTTCTACGTTGTCCCTTCTCGTCATGCAGTTTGTGCCTCTGCTGCTTCTGCTGTTAGGAATCGCTCCTTGAAAGACCAGCGAGAGCGTCCTTCCGGGTGCATTGCACTGAGTCGAGTGCTCGCTCGGGACTTTGCTCTCGGGGTCAAGGCAAGAGGGCGTGCTTGCCCGCGGAACTGAGAACACGCTGTTGGGCAGAGCTGCAACTGACCGCCGGAGTTCAGCTCTCGCCGGACGGCAGAAGGCGAAGAACGAAGCCGCTTGCGAGCGGCGCAGTGCAGCGAAGAGCTCTCCGAATTCGCCGCTAGCTCCACGGTCCTCCTCAGCTGCGAGTAGCAGCGCTCGCAGTACACAGAGCTTCGCAAGGCCCGAAGACCCGGAGGGAAGTTTCGCACACGAAAATGTGCCAGGACAGAGACGTGTTCTACGTTGTCCCTTCTCGTCATGCAGTTTGTGCCTCTGCTGCTTCTGCTGTTAGGAATCGCTCCTTGAAAGACCAGCGAGAGCGTCCTTCCGGGTGCATTGCACTGAGTCGAGTGCTCGCTCGGGACTTTGCTCTCGGGGTCAAGGCAAGAGGGCGTGCTTGCCCGCGGAACTGAGAACACGCTGTTGGGCAGAGCTGCAACTGACCGCCGGAGTTCAGCTCTCGCCGGACGGCAGAAGGCGAAGAACGAAGCCGCTTGCGAGCGGCGCAGTGCAGCGAAGAGCTCTCCGAATTCGCCGCCAGCTCCACGGTCCTCCTCAGCTGCGAGTAGCAGCGCTCGCAGTACACAGAGCTTCGCAAGGCCCGAAGACCCGGAGGGAAGTTTCGCACACGAAAATGTGCCAGGACAGAGACGTGTTCTACGTTGTCCCTTCTCGTCATGCAGTTTGTGCCTCTGCTGCTTCTGCTGTTAGGAATCGCTCCTTGAAAGACGAGCGAGAGCGTCCTTCCGGGTGCATTGCACTGAGTCGAGTGCTCGCTCGGGACTTTGCTCTCGGGGCCAAGGCAAGAGGGCGTGCTTGCCCGCGGAACTGAGAACACGCTGTTGGGCAGAGCTGCAACTGACCGCTGGAGTTCAGCTCTCGCCGGACGGCAGAAGGCGAAGAACGAAGCCGCTTGCGAGCGGCGCAGTGCAGCGAAGAGCTCTCCGAATTCGCCGCCAGCTCCACGGTCCTCCTCAGCTGCGAGTAGCAGCGCTCGCAGTACACAGAGCTTCGCAAGGCCCGAAGACCCGGAGGGAAGTTTCGCACACGAAAATGTGCCAGGACAGAGACGTGTTCTACGTTGTCCCTTCTCGTCATGCAGTTTGTGCCTCTGCTGCTTCTGCTGTTAGGAATCGCTCCTTGAAAGACCAGCGAGAGCGTCCTTCCGGGTGCATTGCACTGAGTCGAGTGCTCGCTCGGGACTTTGCTCTCGGGGCCAAGGCAAGAGGGCGTGCTTGCCCGCGGAACTGAGAACACGCTGTTGGGCAGAGCTGCAACTGACCGCTGGAGTTCAGCTCTCGCCGGACGGCAGAAGGCGAAGAACGAAGCCGCTTGCGAGCGGCGCAGTGCAGCGAAGAGCTCTCCGAATTCGCCGCCAGCTC
Organism: Sturnus vulgaris; assembly: GCF_052056855.1. NCBI lineage: Eukaryota > Metazoa > Chordata > Aves > Passeriformes > Sturnidae > Sturnus > Sturnus vulgaris. Next base: position 27,347 of record NW_028276828.1, read on the forward strand.
CACGGTCCTCCTCAGCTGCGAGTAGCAGCGCTCGCAGTACACAGAGCTTCGCAAGGCCCGAAGACCCGGAGGGAAGTTTCGCACACGAAAATGTGCCAGGACAGAGACGTGTTCTACGTTGTCCCTTCTCGTCATGCAGTTTGTGCCTCTGCTGCTTCTGCTGTTAGGAATCGCTCCTTGAAAGACGAGCGAGAGCGTCCTTCCGGGTGCATTGCACTGAGTCGAGTGCTCGCTCGGGACTTTGCTCTCGGGGCCAAGGCAAGAGGGCGTGCTTGCCCGCGGAACTGAGAACACGCTGTTGGGCAGAGCTGCAACTGACCGCTGGAGTTCAGCTCTCGCCGGACGGCAGAAGGCGAAGAACGAAGCCGCTTGCGAGCGGCGCAGTGCAGCGAAGAGCTCTCCGAATTCGCCGCCAGCTCCACGGTCCTCCTCAGCTGCGAGTAGCAGCGCTCGCAGTACACAGAGCTTCGCAAGGCCCGAAGACCCGGAGGGAAGTTTCGCACACGAAAATGTGCCAGGACAGAGACGTGTTCTACGTTGTCCCTTCTCGTCATGCAGTTTGTGCCTCTGCTGCTTCTGCTGTTAGGAATCGCTCCTTGAAAGACCAGCGAGAGCGTCCTTCCGGGTGCATTGCACTGAGTCGAGTGCTCGCTCGGGACTTTGCTCTCGGGGCCAAGGCAAGAGGGCGTGCTTGCCCGCGGAACTGAGAACACGCTGTTGGGCAGAGCTGCAACTGACCGCTGGAGTTCAGCTCTCGCCGGACGGCAGAAGGCGAAGAACGAAGCCGCTTGCGAGCGGCGCAGTGCAGCGAAGAGCTCTCCGAATTCGCCGCCAGCTCCACGGTCCTCCTCAGCTGCGAGTAGCAGCGCTCGCAGTACACAGAGCTTCGCAAGGCCCGAAGACCCGGAGGGAAGTTTCGCACACGAAAATGTGCCAGGACAGAGACGTGTTCTACGTTGTCCCTTCTCGTCATGCAGTTTGTGCCTCTGCTGCTTCTGCTGTTAGGAATCGCTCCTTGAAAGACCAGCGAGAGCGTCCTTCCGGGTGCATTGCACTGAGTCGAGTGCTCGCTCGGGACTTTGCTCTCGGGGCCAAGGCAAGAGGGCGTGCTTGCCCGCGGAACTGAGAACACGCTGTTGGGCAGAGCTGCAACTGACCGCTGGAGTTCAGCTCTCGCCGGACGGCAGAAGGCGAAGAACGAAGCCGCTTGCGAGCGGCGCAGTGCAGCGAAGAGCTCTCCGAATTCGCCGCCAGCTCCACGGTCCTCCTCAGCTGCGAGTAGCAGCGCTCGCAGTACACAGAGCTTCGCAAGGCCCGAAGACCCGGAGGGAAGTTTCGCACACGAAAATGTGCCAGGACAGAGACGTGTTCTACGTTGTCCCTTCTCGTCATGCAGTTTGTGCCTCTGCTGCTTCTGCTGTTAGGAATCGCTCCTTGAAAGACGAGCGAGAGCGTCCTTCCGGGTGCATTGCACTGAGTCGAGTGCTCGCTCGGGACTTTGCACTCGGGGCCAAGGCAAGAGGGCGTGCTTGCCCGCGGAACTGAGAACACGCTGTTGGGCAGAGCTGCAACTGACCGCTGGAGTTCAGCTCTCGCCGGACGGCAGAAGGCGAAGAACGAAGCCGCTTGCGAGCGGCGCAGTGCAGCGAAGAGCTCTCCGAATTCGCCGCCAGCTCCACGGTCCTCCTCAGCTGCGAGTAGCAGCGCTCGCAGTACACAGAGCTTCGCAAGGCCCGAAGACCCGGAGGGAAGTTTCGCACACGAAAATGTGCCAGGACAGAGACGTGTTCTACGTTGTCCCTTCTCGTCATGCAGTTTGTGCCTCTGCTGCTTCTGCTGTTAGGAATCGCTCCTTGAAAGACCAGCGAGAGCGTCCTTCCGGGTGCATTGCACTGAGTCGAGTGCTCGCTCGGGACTTTGCTCTCGGGGCCAAGGCAAGAGGGCGTGCTTGCCCGCGGAACTGAGAACACGCTGTTGGGCAGAGCTGCAACTGACCGCTGGAGTTCAGCTCTCGCCGGACGGCAGAAGGCGAAGAACGAAGCCGCTTGCGAGCGGCGCAGTGCAGCGAAGAGCTCTCCGAATTCGCCGCCAGCTCCACGGTCCTCCTCAGCTGCGAGTAGCAGCGCTCGCAGTACACAGAGCTTCGCAAGGCCCGAAGACCCGGAGGGAAGTTTCGCACACGAAAATGTCCCAGGACAGAGACGTGTTCTACGTTGTCCCTTCTCGTCATGCAGTTTGTGCCTCTGCTGCTTCTGCTGTTAGGAATCGCTCCTTGAAAGACCAGCGAGAGCGTCCTTCCGGGTGCATTGCACTGAGTCGAGTGCTCGCTCGGGACTTTGCACTCGGGGCCAAGGCAAGAGGGCGTGCTTGCCCGCGGAACTGAGAACACGCTGTTGGGCAGAGCTGCAACTGACCGCTGGAGTTCAGCTCTCGCCGGACGGCAGAAGGCGAAGAACGAAGCCGCTTGCGAGCGGCGCAGTGCAGCGAAGAGCTCTCCGAATTCGCCGCTAGCTCCACGGTCCTCCTCAGCTGCGAGTAGCAGCGCTCGCAGTACACAGAGCTTCGCAAGGCCCGAAGACCCGGAGGGAAGTATCGCACACGAAAATGTCCCAGGACAGAGACGTGTTCTACGTTGTCCCTTCTCGTCATGCAGTTTGTGCCTCTGCTGCTTCTGCTGTTAGGAATCGCTCCTTGAAAGACCAGCGAGAGCGTCCTTCCGGGTGCATTGCACTGAGTCGAGTGCTCGCTCGGGACTTTGCTCTCGGGGTCAAGGCAAGAGGGCGTGCTTGCCCGCGGAACTGAGAACACGCTGTTGGGCAGAGCTGCAACTGACCGCTGGAGTTCAGCTCTCGCCGGACGGCAGAAGGCGAAGAACGAAGCCGCTTGCGAGCGGCGCAGTGCAGCGAAGAGCTCTCCGAATTCGCCGCTAGCTCCACGGTCCTCCTCAGCTGCGAGTAGCAGCGCTCGCAGTACACAGAGCTTCGCAAGGCCCGAAGACCCGGAGGGAAGTATCGCACACGAAAATGTGCCAGGACAGAGACGTGTTCTACGTTGTCCCTTCTCGTCATGCAGTTTGTGCCTCTGCTGCTTCTGCTGTTAGGAATCGCTCCTTGAAAGACCAGCGAGAGCGTCCTTCCGGGTGCATTGCACTGAGTCGAGTGCTCGCTCGGGACTTTGCTCTCGGGGTCAAGGCAAGAGGGCGTGCTTGCCCGCGGAACTGAGAACACGCTGTTGGGCAGAGCTGCAACTGACCGCTGGAGTTCAGCTCTCGCCGGACGGCAGAAGGCGAAGAACGAAGCCGCTTGCGAGCGGCGCAGTGCAGCGAAGAGCTCTCCGAATTCGCCGCTAGCTCCACGGTCCTCCTCAGCTGCGAGTAGCAGCGCTCGCAGTACACAGAGCTTCGCAAGGCCCGAAGACCCGGAGGGAAGTTTCGCACACGAAAATGTGCCAGGACAGAGACGTGTTCTACGTTGTCCCTTCTCGTCATGCAGTTTGTGCCTCTGCTGCTTCTGCTGTTAGGAATCGCTCCTTGAAAGACCAGCGAGAGCGTCCTTCCGGGTGCATTGCACTGAGTCGAGTGCTCGCTCGGGACTTTGCTCTCGGGGTCAAGGCAAGAGGGCGTGCTTGCCCGCGGAACTGAGAACACGCTGTTGGGCAGAGCTGCAACTGACCGCCGGAGTTCAGCTCTCGCCGGACGGCAGAAGGCGAAGAACGAAGCCGCTTGCGAGCGGCGCAGTGCAGCGAAGAGCTCTCCGAATTCGCCGCTAGCTCCACGGTCCTCCTCAGCTGCGAGTAGCAGCGCTCGCAGTACACAGAGCTTCGCAAGGCCCGAAGACCCGGAGGGAAGTTTCGCACACGAAAATGTGCCAGGACAGAGACGTGTTCTACGTTGTCCCTTCTCGTCATGCAGTTTGTGCCTCTGCTGCTTCTGCTGTTAGGAATCGCTCCTTGAAAGACGAGCGAGAGCGTCCTTCCGGGTGCATTGCACTGAGTCGAGTGCTCGCTCGGGACTTTGCTCTCGGGGCCAAGGCAAGAGGGCGTGCTTGCCCGCGGAACTGAGAACACGCTGTTGGGCAGAGCTGCAACTGACCGCCGGAGTTCAGCTCTCGCCGGACGGCAGAAGGCGAAGAACGAAGCCGCTTGCGAGCGGCGCAGTGCAGCGAAGAGCTCTCCGAATTCGCCGCCAGCTCCACGGTCCTCCTCAGCTGCGAGTAGCAGCGCTCGCAGTACACAGAGCTTCGCAAGGCCCGAAGACCCGGAGGGAAGTTTCGCACACGAAAATGTGCCAGGACAGAGACGTGTTCTACGTTGTCCCTTCTCGTCATGCAGTTTGTGCCTCTGCTGCTTCTGCTGTTAGGAATCGCTCCTTGAAAGACGAGCGAGAGCGTCCTCCCGGGTGCATTGCACTGCGTCGAGTGCTCGCTCGGGACTTTGCACTCGGGGCCAAGGCAAGAGGGCGTGCTTGCCCGCGGAACTGAGAACACGCTGTTGGGCAGAGCTGCAACTGACCGCCGGAGTTCAGCTCTCGCCGGACGGCAGAAGGCGAAGAACGAAGCCGCTTGCGAGCGGCGCAGTGCAGCGAAGAGCTCTCCGAATTCGCCGCTAGCTCCACGGTCCTTCTCAGCTGCGAGTAGCAGCGCTCGCAGTACACAGAGCTTCGCAAGGCCCGAAGACCCGGAGGGAAGTATCGCACACGAAAATGTGCCAGGACAGAGACGTGTTCTACGTTGTCCCTTCTCGTCATGCAGTTTGTGCCTCTGCTGCTTCTGCTGTTAGGAATCGCTCCTTGAAAGACGAGCGAGAGCGTCCTCCCGGGTGCATTGCACTGCGTCGAGTGCTCGCTCGGGACTTTGCTCTCGGGGCCAAGGCAAGAGGGCGTGCTTGCCCGCGGAACTGAGAACACGCTGTTGGGCAGAGCTGCAACTGACCGCCGGAGTTCAGCTCTCGCCGGACGGCAGAAGGCGAAGAACGAAGCCGCTTGCGAGCGGCGCAGTGCAGCGAAGAGCTCTCCGAATTCGCCGCCAGCTCCACGGTCCTCCTCAGCTGCGAGTAGCAGCGCTCGCAGTACACAGAGCTTCGCAAGGCCCGAAGACCCGGAGGGAAGTTTCGCACACGAAAATGTGCCAGGACAGAGACGTGTTCTACGTTGTCCCTTCTCGTCATGCAGTTTGTGCCTCTGCTGCTTCTGCTGTTAGGAATCGCTCCTTGAAAGACGAGCGAGAGCGTCCTTCCGGGTGCATTGCACTGAGTCGAGTGCTCGCTCGGGACTTTGCTCTCGGGGCCAAGGCAAGAGGGCGTGCTTGCCCGCGGAACTGAGAACACGCTGTTGGGCAGAGCTGCAACTGACCGCCGGAGTTCAGCTCTCGCCGGACGGCAGAAGGCGAAGAACGAAGCCGCTTGCGAGCGGCGCAGTGCAGCGAAGAGCTCTCCGAATTCGCCGCCAGCTCCACGGTCCTCCTCAGCTGCGAGTAGCAGCGCTCGCAGTACACAGAGCTTCGCAAGGCCCGAAGACCCGGAGGGAAGTTTCGCACACGAAAATGTGCCAGGACAGAGACGTGTTCTACGTTGTCCCTTCTCGTCATGCAGTTTGTGCCTCTGCTGCTTCTGCTGTTAGGAATCGCTCCTTGAAAGACGAGCGAGAGCGTCCTCCCGGGTGCATTGCACTGCGTCGAGTGCTCGCTCGGGACTTTGCACTCGGGGCCAAGGCAAGAGGGCGTGCTTGCCCGCGGAACTGAGAACACGCTGTTGGGCAGAGCTGCAACTGACCGCCGGAGTTCAGCTCTCGCCGGACGGCAGAAGGCGAAGAACGAAGCCGCTTGCGAGCGGCGCAGTGCAGCGAAGAGCTCTCCGAATTCGCCGCTAGCTCCACGGTCCTTCTCAGCTGCGAGTAGCAGCGCTCGCAGTACACAGAGCTTCGCAAGGCCCGAAGACCCGGAGGGAAGTATCGCACACGAAAATGTGCCAGGACAGAGACGTGTTCTACGTTGTCCCTTCTCGTCATGCAGTTTGTGCCTCTGCTGCTTCTGCTGTTAGGAATCGCTCCTTGAAAGACGAGCGAGAGCGTCCTCCCGGGTGCATTGCACTGCGTCGAGTGCTCGCTCGGGACTTTGCTCTCGGGGCCAAGGCAAGAGGGCGTGCTTGCCCGCGGAACTGAGAACACGCTGTTGGGCAGAGCTGCAACTGACCGCCGGAGTTCAGCTCTCGCCGGACGGCAGAAGGCGAAGAACGAAGCCGCTTGCGAGCGGCGCAGTGCAGCGAAGAGCTCTCCGAATTCGCCGCCAGCTCCACGGTCCTCCTCAGCTGCGAGTAGCAGCGCTCGCAGTACACAGAGCTTCGCAAGGCCCGAAGACCCGGAGGGAAGTTTCGCACACGAAAATGTGCCAGGACAGAGACGTGTTCTACGTTGTCCCTTCTCGTCATGCAGTTTGTGCCTCTGCTGCTTCTGCTGTTAGGAATCGCTCCTTGAAAGACGAGCGAGAGCGTCCTCCCGGGTGCATTGCACTGCGTCGAGTGCTCGCTCGGGACTTTGCACTCGGGGCCAAGGCAAGAGGGCGTGCTTGCCCGCGGAACTGAGAACACGCTGTTGGGCAGAGCTGCAACTGACCGCCGGAGTTCAGCTCTCGCCGGACGGCAGAAGGCGAAGAACGAAGCCGCTTGCGAGCGGCGCAGTGCAGCGAAGAGCTCTCCGAATTCGCCGCTAGCTCCACGGTCCTTCTCAGCTGCGAGTAGCAGCGCTCGCAGTACACAGAGCTTCGCAAGGCCCGAAGACCCGGAGGGAAGTATCGCACACGAAAATGTGCCAGGACAGAGACGTGTTCTACGTTGTCCCTTCTCGTCATGCAGTTTGTGCCTCTGCTGCTTCTGCTGTTAGGAATCGCTCCTTGAAAGACGAGCGAGAGCGTCCTCCCGGGTGCATTGCACTGCGTCGAGTGCTCGCTCGGGACTTTGCTCTCGGGGCCAAGGCAAGAGGGCGTGCTTGCCCGCGGAACTGAGAACACGCTGTTGGGCAGAGCTGCAACTGACCGCCGGAGTTCAGCTCTCGCCGGACGGCAGAAGGCGAAGAACGAAGCCGCTTGCGAGCGGCGCAGTGCAGCGAAGAGCTCTCCGAATTCGCCGCTAGCTCCACGGTCCTTCTCAGCTGCGAGTAGCAGCGCTCGCAGTACACAGAGCTTCGCAAGGCCCGAAGACCCGGAGGGAAGTATCGCACACGAAAATGTGCCAGGACAGAGACGTGTTCTACGTTGTCCCTTCTCGTCATGCAGTTTGTGCCTCTGCTGCTTCTGCTGTTAGGAATCGCTCCTTGAAAGACGAGCGAGAGCGTCCTCCCGGGTGCATTGCACTGCGTCGAGTGCTCGCTCGGGACTTTGCTCTCGGGGCCAAGGCAAGAGGGCGTGCTTGCCCGCGGAACTGAGAACACGCTGTTGGGCAGAGCTGCAACTGACCGCCGGAGTTCAGCTCTCGCCGGACGGCAGAAGGCGAAGAACGAAGCCGCTTGCGAGCGGCGCAGTGCAGCGAAGAGCTCTCCGAATTCGCCGCTAGCTCCACGGTCCTTCTCAGCTGCGAGTAGCAGCGCTCGCAGTACACAGAGCTTCGCAAGGCCCGAAGACCCGGAGGGAAGTATCGCACACGAAAATGTGCCAGGACAGAGACGTGTTCTACGTTGTCCCTTCTCGTCATGCAGTTTGTGCCTCTGCTGCTTCTGCTGTTAGGAATCGCTCCTTGAAAGACGAGCGAGAGCGTCCTCCCGGGTGCATTGCACTGCGTCGAGTGCTCGCTCGGGACTTTGCTCTCGGGGCCAAGGCAAGAGGGCGTGCTTGCCCGCGGAACTGAGAACACGCTGTTGGGCAGAGCTGCAACTGACCGCCGGAGTTCAGCTCTCGCCGGACGGCAGAAGGCGAAGAACGAAGCCGCTTGCGAGCGGCGCAGTGCAGCGAAGAGCTCTCCGAATTCGCCGCTAGCTCCACGGTCCTTCTCAGCTGCGAGTAGCAGCGCTCGCAGTACACAGAGCTTCGCAAGGCCCGAAGACCCGGAGGGAAGTATCGCACACGAAAATGTGCCAGGACAGAGACGTGTTCTACGTTGTCCCTTCTCGTCATGCAGTTTGTGCCTCTGCTGCTTCTGCTGTTAGGAATCGCTCCTTGAAAGACGAGCGAGAGCGTCCTCCCGGGTGCATTGCACTGCGTCGAGTGCTCGCTCGGGACTTTGCTCTCGGGGCCAAGGCAAGAGGGCGTGCTTGCCCGCGGAACTGAGAACACGCTGTTGGGCAGAGCTGCAACTGACCGCCGGAGTTCAGCTCTCGCCGGACGGCAGAAGGCGAAGAACGAAGCCGCTTGCGAGCGGCGCAGTGCCGCGAAGAGCTCTCCGAATTCGCCGCTAGCTCCACGGTCCTTCTCAGCTGCGAGTAGCAGCGCTCGCAGTACACAGAGCTTCGCAAGGCCCGAAGACCCGGAGGGAAGTATCGCACACGAAAATGTGCCAGGACAGAGACGTGTTCTACGTTGTCCCTTCTCGTCATGCAGTTTGTGCCTCTGCTGCTTCTGCTGTTAGGAATCGCTCCTTGAAAGACGAGCGAGAGCGTCCTCCCGGGTGCATTGCACTGCGTCGAGTGCTCGCTCGGGACTTTGCTCTCGGGGCCAAGGCAAGAGGGCGTGCTTGCCCGCAGAACTGAGAACACGCTGTTGGGCAGAGCTGCAACTGACCGCCGGAGTTCAGCTCTCGCCGGACGGCAGAAGGCGAAGAACGAAGCCGCTTGCGAGCGGCGCAGTGCCGCGAAGAGCTCTCCGAATTCGCCGCTAGCTCCACGGTCCTTCTCAGCTGCGAGTAGCAGCGCTCGCAGTACACAGAGCTTCGCAAGGCCCGAAGACCCGGAGGGAAGTATCGCACACGAAAATGTGCCAGGACAGAGACGTGTTCTACGTTGTCCCTTCTCGTCATGCAGTTTGTGCCTCTGCTGCTTCTGCTGTTAGGAATCGCTCCTTGAAAGACGAGCGAGAGCGTCCTCCCGGGTGCATTGCACTGCGTCGAGTGCTCGCTCGGGACTTTGCTCTCGGGGCCAAGGCAAGAGGGCGTGCTTGCCCGCAGAACTGAGAACACGCTGTTGGGCAGAGCTGCAACTGACCGCCGGAGTTCAGCTCTCGCCGGACGGCAGAAGGCGAAGAACGAAGCCGCTTGCGAGCGGCGCAGTGCCGCGAAGAGCTCTCCGAATTCGCCGCTAGCTCCACGGTCCTTCTCAGCTGCGAGTAGCAGCGCTCGCAGTACACAGAGCTTCGCAAGGCCCGAAGACCCGGAGGGAAGTATCGCACACGAAAATGTGCCAGGACAGAGACGTGTTCTACGTTGTCCCTTCTCGTCATGCAGTTTGTGCCTCTGCTGCTTCTGCTGTTAGGAATCGCTCCTTGAAAGACGAGCGAGAGCGTCCTCCCGGGTGCATTGCACTGCGTCGAGTGCTCGCTCGGGACTTTGCTCTCGGGGCCAAGGCAAGAGGGCGTGCTTGCCCGCAGAACTGAGAACACGCTGTTGGGCAGAGCTGCAACTGACCGCCGGAGTTCAGCTCTCGCCGGACGGCAGAAGGCGAAGAACGAAGCCGCTTGCGAGCGGCGCAGTGCCGCGAAGAGCTCTCCGAATTCGCCGCTAGCTCCACGGTCCTTCTCAGCTGCGAGTAGCAGCGCTCGCAGTACACAGAGCTTCGCAAGGCCCGAAGACCCGGAGGGAAGTATCGCACACGAAAATGTGCCAGGACAGAGACGTGTTCTACGTTGTCCCTTCTCGTCATGCAGTTTGTGCCTCTGCTGCTTCTGCTGTTAGGAATCGCTCCTTGAAAGACGAGCGAGAGCGTCCTCCCGGGTGCATTGCACTGCGTCGAGTGCTCGCTCGGGACTTTGCTCTCGGGGCCAAGGCAAGAGGGCGTGCTTGCCCGCAGAACTGAGAACACGCTGTTGGGCAGAGCTGCAACTGACCGCCGGAGTTCAGCTCTCGCCGGACGGCAGAAGGCGAAGAACGAAGCCGCTTGCGAGCGGCGCAGTGCCGCGAAGAGCTCTCCGAATTCGCCGCTAGCTCCACGGTCCTTCTCAGCTGCGAGTAGCAGCGCTCGCAGTACACAGAGCTTCGCAAGGCCCGAAGACCCGGAGGGAAGTATCGCACACGAAAATGTGCCAGGACAGAGACGTGTTCTACGTTGTCCCTTCTCGTCATGCAGTTTGTGCCTCTGCTGCTTCTGCTGTTAGGAATCGCTCCTTGAAAGACGAGCGAGAGCGTCCTCCCGGGTGCATTGCACTGCGTCGAGTGCTCGCTCGGGACTTTGCTCTCGGGGCCAAGGCAAGAGGGCGTGCTTGCCCGCAGAACTGAGAACACGCTGTTGGGCAGAGCTGCAACTGACCGCTGGAGTTCAGCTCTCGCCGGACGGCAGAAGGCGAAGAACGAAGCCGCTTGCGAGCGGCGCAGTGCAGCGAAGAGCTCTCCGAATTCGCCGCTAGCTCCACGGTCCTTCTCAGCTGCGAGTAGCAGCGCTCGCAGTACACAGAGCTTCGCAAGGCCCGAAGACCCGGAGGGAAGTATCGCACACGAAAATGTGCCAGGACAGAGACGTGTTCTACGTTGTCCCTTCTCGTCATGCAGTTTGTGCCTCTGCTGCTTCTGCTGTTAGGAATCGCTCCTTGAAAGACGAGCGAGAGCGTCCTCCCGGGTGCATTGCACTGCGTCGAGTGCTCGCTCGGGACTTTGCTCTCGGGGCCAAGGCAAGAGGGCGTGCTTGCCCGCAGAACTGAGAACACGCTGTTGGGCAGAGCTGCAACTGACCGCTGGAGTTCAGCTCTCGCCGGACGGCAGAAGGCGAAGAACGAAGCCGCTTGCGAGCGGCGCAGTGCAGCGAAGAGCTCTCCGAATTCGCCGCTAGCTCCACGGTCCTTCTCAGCTGCGAGTAGCAGCGCTCGCAGTACACAGAGCTTCGCAAGGCCCGAAGACCCGGAGGGAAGTATCGCACACGAAAATGTGCCAGGACAGAGACGTGTTCTACGTTGTCCCTTCTCGTCATGCAGTTTGTGCCTCTGCTGCTTCTGCTGTTAGGAATCGCTCCTTGAAAGACGAGCGAGAGCGTCCTCCCGGGTGCATTGCACTGCGTCGAGTGCTCGCTCGGGACTTTGCTCTCGGGGCCAAGGCAAGAGGGCGTGCTTGCCCGCAGAACTGAGAACACGCTGTTGGGCAGAGCTGCAACTGACCGCTGGAGTTCAGCTCTCGCCGGACGGCAGAAGGCGAAGAACGAAGCCGCTTGCGAGCGGCGCAGTGCAGCGAAGAGCTCTCCGAATTCGCCGATAGCTCCACGGTCCTCCTCAGCTGCGAGTAGCAGCGCTCGCAGTACACAGAGCTTCGCAAGGCCCGAAGACCCGGAGGGAAGTATCGCACACGAAAATGTGCCAGGACAGAGACGTGTTCTACGTTGTCCCTTCTCGTCATGCAGTTTGTGCCTCTGCTGCTTCTGCTGTTAGGAATCGCTCCTTGAAAGACGAGCGAGAGCGTCCTCCCGGGTGCATTGCACTGCGTCGAGTGCTCGCTCGGGACTTTGCTCTCGGGGCCAAGGCAAGAGGGCGTGCTTGCCCGCAGAACTGAGAACACGCTGTTGGGCAGAGCTGCAGCTGACCGCCGGAGTTCAGCTCTCGCCGGACGGCAGAAGGCGAAGAACGAAGCCGCTTGCGAGCGGCGCAGTGCAGCGAAGAGCTCTCCGAATTCGCCGCCAGCTCCACGGTCCTCCTCAGCTGCGAGTAGCAGCGCTCGCAGTACACAGAGCTTCGCAAGGCCCGAAGACCCGGAGGGAAGTTTCGCACACGAAAATGTGCCAGGACAGAGACGTGTTCTACGTTGTCCCTTCTCGTCATGCAGTTTGTGCCTCTGCTGCTTCTGCTGTTAGGAATCGCTCCTTGAAAGACGAGCGAGAGCGTCCTTCCGGGTGCATTGCACTGAGTCGAGTGCTCGCTCGGGACTTTGCTCTCGGGGCCAAGGCAAGAGGGCGTGCTTGCCCGCGGAACTGAGAACACGCTGTTGGGCAGAGCTGCAACAGACCGCCGGAGTTCAGCTCTCGCCGGACGGCAGAAGGCGAAGAACGAAGCCGCTTGCGAGCGGCGCAGTGCAGCGAAGAGCTCTCCGAATTCGCCGCCAGCTCCACGGTCCTTCTCAGCTGCGAGTAGCAGCGCTCGCAGTACACAGAGCTTCGCAAGGCCCGAAGACCCGGAGGGAAGTATCGCACACGAAAATGTGCCAGGACAGAGACGTGTTCTACGTTGTCCCTTCTCGTCATGCAGTTTGTGCCTCTGCTGCTTCTGCTGTTAGGAATCGCTCCTTGAAAGACGAGCGAGAGCGTCCTCCCGGGTGCATTGCACTGCGTCGAGTGCTCGCTCGGGACTTTGCACTCGGGGCCAAGGCAAGAGGGCGTGCTTGCCCGCGGAACTGAGAACACGCTGTTGGGCAGAGCTGCAACTGACCGCCGGAGTTCAGCTCTCGCCGGACGGCAGAAGGCGAAGAACGAAGCCGCTTGCGAGCGGCGCAGTGCAGCGAAGAGCTCTCCGAATTCGCCGCTAGCTCCACGGTCCTTCTCAGCTGCGAGTAGCAGCGCTCGCAGTACACAGAGCTTCGCAAGGCCCGAAGACCCGGAGGGAAGTATCGCACACGAAAATGTGCCAGGACAGAGACGTGTTCTACGTTGTCCCTTCTCGTCATGCAGTTTGTGCCTCTGCTGCTTCTGCTGTTAGGAATCGCTCCTTGAAAGACGAGCGAGAGCGTCCTCCCGGGTGCATTGCACTGCGTCGAGTGCTCGCTCGGGACTTTGCTCTCGGGGCCAAGGCAAGAGGGCGTGCTTGCCCGCGGAACTGAGAACACGCTGTTGGGCAGAGCTGCAACTGACCGCTGGAGTTCAGCTCTCGCCGGACGGCAGAAGGCGAAGAACGAAGCCGCTTGCGAGCGGCGCAGTGCAGCGAAGAGCTCTCCGAATTCGCCGCTAGCTCCACGGTCCTTCTCAGCTGCGAGTAGCAGCGCTCGCAGTACACAGAGCTTCGCAAGGCCCGAAGACCCGGAGGGAAGTATCGCACACGAAAATGTGCCAGGACAGAGACGTGTTCTACGTTGTCCCTTCTCGTCATGCAGTTTGTGCCTCTGCTGCTTCTGCTGTTAGGAATCGCTCCTTGAAAGACGAGCGAGAGCGTCCTCCCGGGTGCATTGCACTGCGTCGAGTGCTCGCTCGGGACTTTGCTCTCGGGGCCAAGGCAAGAGGGCGTGCTTGCCCGCAGAACTGAGAACACGCTGTTGGGCAGAGCTGCAACTGACCGCTGGAGTTCAGCTCTCGCCGGACGGCAGAAGGCGAAGAACGAAGCCGCTTGCGAGCGGCGCAGTGCAGCGAAGAGCTCTCCGAATTCGCCGATAGCTCCACGGTCCTCCTCAGCTGCGAGTAGCAGCGCTCGCAGTACACAGAGCTTCGCAAGGCCCGAAGACCCGGAGGGAAGTATCGCACACGAAAATGTGCCAGGACAGAGACGTGTTCTACGTTGTCCCTTCTCGTCATGCAGTTTGTGCCTCTGCTGCTTCTGCTGTTAGGAATCGCTCCTTGAAAGACGAGCGAGAGCGTCCTCCCGGGTGCATTGCACTGCGTCGAGTGCTCGCTCGGGACTTTGCTCTCGGGGCCAAGGCAAGAGGGCGTGCTTGCCCGCAGAACTGAGAACACGCTGTTGGGCAGAGCTGCAGCTGACCGCCGGAGTTCAGCTCTCGCCGGACGGCAGAAGGCGAAGAACGAAGCCGCTTGCGAGCGGCGCAGTGCAGCGAAGAGCTCTCCGAATTCGCCGCCAGCTCCACGGTCCTCCTCAGCTGCGAGTAGCAGCGCTCGCAGTACACAGAGCTTCGCAAGGCCCGAAGACCCGGAGGGAAGTTTCGCACACGAAAATGTGCCAGGACAGAGACGTGTTCTACGTTGTCCCTTCTCGTCATGCAGTTTGTGCCTCTGCTGCTTCTGCTGTTAGGAATCGCTCCTTGAAAGACGAGCGAGAGCGTCCTTCCGGGTGCATTGCACTGAGTCGAGTGCTCGCTCGGGACTTTGCTCTCGGGGCCAAGGCAAGAGGGCGTGCTTGCCCGCGGAACTGAGAACACGCTGTTGGGCAGAGCTGCAACAGACCGCCGGAGTTCAGCTCTCGCCGGACGGCAGAAGGCGAAGAACGAAGCCGCTTGCGAGCGGCGCAGTGCAGCGAAGAGCTCTCCGAATTCGCCGCCAGCTCCACGGTCCTTCTCAGCTGCGAGTAGCAGCGCTCGCAGTACACAGAGCTTCGCAAGGCCCGAAGACCCGGAGGGAAGTATCGCACACGAAAATGTGCCAGGACAGAGACGTGTTCTACGTTGTCCCTTCTCGTCATGCAGTTTGTGCCTCTGCTGCTTCTGCTGTTAGGAATCGCTCCTTGAAAGACGAGCGAGAGCGTCCTCCCGGGTGCATTGCACTGCGTCGAGTGCTCGCTCGGGACTTTGCACTCGGGGCCAAGGCAAGAGGGCGTGCTTGCCCGCGGAACTGAGAACACGCTGTTGGGCAGAGCTGCAACTGACCGCCGGAGTTCAGCTCTCGCCGGACGGCAGAAGGCGAAGAACGAAGCCGCTTGCGAGCGGCGCAGTGCAGCGAAGAGCTCTCCGAATTCGCCGCTAGCTCCACGGTCCTCCTCAGCTGCGAGTAGCAGCGCTCGCAGTACACAGAGCTTCGCAAGGCCCGAAGACCCGGAGGGAAGTATCGCACACGAAAATGTGCCAGGACAGAGACGTGTTCTACGTTGTCCCTTCTCGTCATGCAGTTTGTGCCTCTGCTGCTTCTGCTGTTAGGAATCGCTCCTTGAAAGACGAGCGAGAGCGTCCTCCCGGGTGCATTGCACTGCGTCGAGTGCTCGCTCGGGACTTTGCTCTCGGGGCCAAGGCAAGAGGGCGTGCTTGCCCGCGGAACTGAGAACACGCTGTTGGGCAGAGCTGCAACTGACCGCCGGAGTTCAGCTCTCGCCGGACGGCAGAAGGCGAAGAACGAAGCCGCTTGCGAGCGGCGCAGTGCAGCGAAGAGCTCTCCGAATTCGCCGCTAGCTCCACGGTCCTTCTCAGCTGCGAGTAGCAGCGCTCGCAGTACACAGAGCTTCGCAAGGCCCGAAGACCCGGAGGGAAGTATCGCACACGAAAATGTGCCAGGACAGAGACGTGTTCTACGTTGTCCCTTCTCGTCAAGCAGTTTGTGCCTCTGCTGCTTCTGCTGTTAGGAATCGCTCCTTGAAAGACGAGCGAGAGCGTCCTCCCGGGTGCATTGCACTGCGTCGAGTGCTCGCTCGGGACTTTGCTCTCGGGGCCAAGGCAAGAGGGCGTGCTTGCCCGCGGAACTGAGAACACGCTGTTGGGCAGAGCTGCAACTGACCGCCGGAGTTCAGCTCTCGCCGGACGGCAGAAGGCGAAGAACGAAGCCGCTTGCGAGCGGCGCAGTGCAGCGAAGAGCTCTCCGAATTCGCCGCTAGCTCCACGGTCCTTCTCAGCTGCGAGTAGCAGCGCTCGCAGTACACAGAGCTTCGCAAGGCCCGAAGACCCGGAGGGAAGTATCGCACACGAAAATGTGCCAGGACAGAGACGTGTTCTACGTTGTCCCTTCTCGTCATGCAGTTTGTGCCTCTGCTGCTTCTGCTGTTAGGAATCGCTCCTTGAAAGACGAGCGAGAGCGTCCTCCCGGGTGCATTGCACTGCGTCGAGTGCTCGCTCGGGACTTTGCTCTCGGGGCCAAGGCAAGAGGGCGTGCTTGCCCGCGGAACTGAGAACACGCTGTTGGGCAGAGCTGCAACTGACCGCCGGAGTTCAGCTCTCGCCGGACGGCAGAAGGCGAAGAACGAAGCCGCTTGCGAGCGGCGCAGTGCAGCGAAGAGCTCTCCGAATTCGCCGCTAGCTCCACGGTCCTTCTCAGCTGCGAGTAGCAGCGCTCGCAGTACACAGAGCTTCGCAAGGCCCGAAGACCCGGAGGGAAGTATCGCACACGAAAATGTGCCAGGACAGAGACGTGTTCTACGTTGTCCCTTCTCGTCATGCAGTTTGTGCCTCTGCTGCTTCTGCTGTTAGGAATCGCTCCTTGAAAGACGAGCGAGAGCGTCCTCCCGGGTGCATTGCACTGCGTCGAGTGCTCGCTCGGGACTTTGCTCTCGGGGCCAAGGCAAGAGGGCGTGCTTGCCCGCGGAACTGAGAACACGCTGTTGGGCAGAGCTGCAACTGACCGCCGGAGTTCAGCTCTCGCCGGACGGCAGAAGGCGAAGAACGAAGCCGCTTGCGAGCGGCGCAGTGCAGCGAAGAGCTCTCCGAATTCGCCGCTAGCTCCACGGTCCTTCTCAGCTGCGAGTAGCAGCGCTCGCAGTACACAGAGCTTCGCAAGGCCCGAAGACCCGGAGGGAAGTATCGCACACGAAAATGTGCCAGGACAGAGACGTGTTCTACGTTGTCCCTTCTCGTCATGCAGTTTGTGCCTCTGCTGCTTCTGCTGTTAGGAATCGCTCCTTGAAAGACGAGCGAGAGCGTCCTCCCGGGTGCATTGCACTGCGTCGAGTGCTCGCTCGGGACTTTGCTCTCGGGGCCAAGGCAAGAGGGCGTGCTTGCCCGCGGAACTGAGAACACGCTGTTGGGCAGAGCTGCAACTGACCGCTGGAGTTCAGCTCTCGCCGGACGGCAGAAGGCGAAGAACGAAGCCGCTTGCGAGCGGCGCAGTGCAGCGAAGAGCTCTCCGAATTCGCCGCTAGCTCCAAGGTCCTTCTCAGCTGCGAGTAGCAGCGCTCGCAGTACACAGAGCTTCGCAAGGCCCGAAGACCCGGAGGGAAGTATCGCACACGAAAATGTGCCAGGACAGAGACGTGTTCTACGTTGTCCCTTCTCGTCATGCAGTTTGTGCCTCTGCTGCTTCTGCTGTTAGGAATCGCTCCTTGAAAGACGAGCGAGAGCGTCCTCCCGGGTGCATTGCACTGAGTCGAGTGCTCGCTCGGGACTTTGCTCTCGGGGCCAAGGCAAGAGGGCGTGCTTGCCCGCGGAACTGAGAACACGCTGTTGGGCAGAGCTGCAGCTGACCGCTGGAGTTCAGCTCTCGCCGGACGGCAGAAGGCGAAGAACGAAGCCGCTTGCGAGCGGCGCAGTGCAGCGAAGAGCTCTCCGAATTCGCCGCTAGCTCCACGGTCCTTCTCAGCTGCGAGTAGCAGCGCTCGCAGTACACAGAGCTTCGCAAGGCCCGAAGACCCGGAGGGAAGTATCGCACACGAAAATGTGCCAGGACAGAGACGTGTTCTACGTTGTCCCTTCTCGTCATGCAGTTTGTGCCTCTGCTGCTTCTGCTGTTAGGAATCGCTCCTTGAAAGACGAGCGAGAGCGTCCTCCCGGGTGCATTGCACTGCGTCGAGTGCTCGCTCGGGACTTTGCTCTCGGGGCCAAGGCAAGAGGGCGTGCTTGCCCGCGGAACTGAGAACACGCTGTTGGGCAGAGCTGCAGCTGACCGCTGGAGTTCAGCCCTCGCCGGACGGCAGAAGGCGAAGAACGAAGCCGCTTGCGAGCGGCGCAGTGCAGCGAAGAGCTCTCCGAATTCGCCGCTAGCTCCACGGTCCTTCTCAGCTGCGAGTAGCAGCGCTCGCAGTACACAGAGCTTCGCAAGGCCCGAAGACCCGGAGGGAAGTATCGCACACGAAAATGTGCCAGGACAGAGACGTGTTCTACGTTGTCCCTTCTCGTCATGCAGTTTGTGCCTCTGCTGCTTCTGCTGTTAGGAATCGCTCCTTGAAAGACGAGCGAGAGCGTCCTCCCGGGTGCATTGCACTGCGTCGAGTGCTCGCTCGGGACTTTGCTCTCGGGGCCAAGGCAAGAGGGCGTGCTTGCCCGCAGAACTGAGAACACGCTGTTGGGCAGAGCTGCAGCTGACCGCTGGAGTTCAGCTCTCGCCGGACGGCAGAAGGCGAAGAACGAAGCCGCTTGCGAGCGGCGCAGTGCAGCGAAGAGCTCTCCGAATTCGCCGCCAGCTCCACGGTCCTTCTCAGCTGCGAGTAGCAGCGCTCGCAGTACACAGAGCTTCGCAAGGCCCGAAGACCCGGAGGGAAGTATCGCACACGAAAATGTGCCAGGACAGAGACGTGTTCTACGTTGTCCCTTCTCGTCATGCAGTTTGTGCCTCTGCTGCTTCTGCTGTTAGGAATCGCTCCTTGAAAGACGAGCGAGAGCGTCCTCCCGGGTGCATTGCACTGCGTCGAGTGCTCGCTCGGGACTTTGCTCTCGGGGCCAAGGCAAGAGGGCGTGCTTGCCCGCGGAACTGAGAACACGCTGTTGGGCAGAGCTGCAGCTGACCGCTGGAGTTCAGCTCTCGCCGGACGGCAGAAGGCGAAGAACGAAGCCGCTTGCGAGCGGCGCAGTGCAGCGAAGAGCTCTCCGAATTCGCCGCCAGCTCCACGGTCCTTCTCAGCTGCGAGTAGCAGCGCTCGCAGTACACAGAGCTTCGCAAGGCCCGAAGACCCGGAGGGAAGTATCGCACACGAAAATGTGCCAGGACAGAGACGTGTTCTACGTTGTCCCTTCTCGTCATGCAGTTTGTGCCTCTGCTGCTTCTGCTGTTAGGAATCGCTCCTTGAAAGACGAGCGAGAGCGTCCTCCCGGGTGCATTGCACTGCGTCGAGTGCTCGCTCGGGACTTTGCTCTCGGGGCCAAGGCAAGAGGGCGTGCTTGCCCGCGGAACTGAGAACACGCTGTTGGGCAGAGCTGCAGCTGACCGCTGGAGTTCAGCTCTCGCCGGACGGCAGAAGGCGAAGAACGAAGCCGCTTGCGAGCGGCGCAGTGCAGCGAAGAGCTCTCCGAATTCGCCGCCAGCTCCACGGTCCTCCTCAGCTGCGAGTAGCAGCGCTCGCAGTACACAGAGCTTCGCAAGGCCCGAAGACCCGGAGGGAAGTATCGCACACGAAAATGTGCCAGGACAGAGACGTGTTCTACGTTGTCCCTTCTCGTCATGCAGTTTGTGCCTCTGCTGCTTCTGCTGTTAGGAATCGCTCCTTGAAAGACGAGCGAGAGCGTCCTCCCGGGTGCATTGCACTGAGTCGAGTGCTCGCTCGGGACTTTGCTCTCGGGGCCAAGGCAAGAGGGCGTGCTTGCCCGCAGAACTGAGAACACGCTGTTGGGCAGAGCTGCAGCTGACCGCTGGAGTTCAGCTCTCGCCGGACGGCAGAAGGCGAAGAACGAAGCCGCTTGCGAGCGGCGTAGTGCAGCGAAGAGCTCTCCGAATTCGCCGCTAGCTCCACGGTCCTTCTCAGCTGCGAGTAGCAGCGCTCGCAGTACACAGAGCTTCGCAAGGCCCGAAGACCCGGAGGGAAGTATCGCACACGAAAATGTGCCAGGACAGAGACGTGTTCTACGTTGTCCCTTCTCGTCATGCAGTTTGTGCCTCTGCTGCTTCTGCTGTTAGGAATCGCTCCTTGAAAGACGAGCGAGAGCGTCCTCCCGGGTGCATTGCACTGCGTCGAGTGCTCGCTCGGGACTTTGCTCTCGGGGCCAAGGCAAGAGGGCGTGCTTGCCCGCAGAACTGAGAACACGCTGTTGGGCAGAGCTGCAGCTGACCGCTGGAGTTCAGCTCTCGCCGGACGGCAGAAGGCGAAGAACGAAGCCGCTTGCGAGCGGCGCAGTGCAGCGAAGAGCTCTCCGAATTCGCCGCCAGCTCCACGGTCCTCCTCAGCTGCGAGTAGCAGCGCTCGCAGTACACAGAGCTTCGCAAGGCCCGAAGACCCGGAGGGAAGTTTCGCACACGAAAATGTGCCAGGACAGAGACGTGTTCTACGTTGTCCCTTCTCGTCATGCAGTTTGTGCCTCTGCTGCTTCTGCTGTTAGGAATCGCTCCTTGAAAGACGAGCGAGAGCGTCCTTCCGGGTGCATTGCACTGAGTCGAGTGCTCGCTCGGGACTTTGCTCTCGGGGCCAAGGCAAGAGGGCGTGCTTGCCCGCAGAACTGAGAACACGCTGTTGGGCAGAGCTGCAGCTGACCGCTGGAGTTCAGCTCTCGCCGGACGGCAGAAGGCGAAGAACGAAGCCGCTTGCGAGCGGCGCAGTGCAGCGAAGAGCTCTCCGAATTCGCCGCCAGCTCCACGGTCCTCCTCAGCTGCGAGTAGCAGCGCTCGCAGTACACAGAGCTTCGCAAGGCCCGAAGACCCGGAGGGAAGTTTCGCACACGAAAATGTGCCAGGACAGAGACGTGTTCTACGTTGTCCCTTCTCGTCATGCAGTTTGTGCCTCTGCTGCTTCTGCTGTTAGGAATCGCTCCTTGAAAGACCAGCGAGAGCGTCCTTCCGGGTGCATTGCACTGAGTCGAGTGCTCGCTCGGGACTTTGCTCTCGGGGCCAAGGCAAGAGGGCGTGCTTGCCCGCGGAACTGAGAACACGCTGTTGGGCAGAGCTGCAACTGACCGCTGGAGTTCAGCTCTCGCCGGACGGCAGAAGGCGAAGAACGAAGCCGCTTGCGAGCGGCGCAGTGCAGCGAAGAGCTCTCCGAATTCGCCGCTAGCTCCACGGTCCTCCTCAGCTGCGAGTAGCAGCGCTCGCAGTACACAGAGCTTCGCAAGGCCCGAAGACCCGGAGGGAAGTTTCGCACACGAAAATGTGCCAGGACAGAGACGTGTTCTACGTTGTCCCTTCTCGTCATGCAGTTTGTGCCTCTGCTGCTTCTGCTGTTAGGAATCGCTCCTTGAAAGACCAGCGAGAGCGTCCTTCTGGGTGCATTGCACTGAGTCGAGTGCTCGCTCGGGACTTTGCTCTCGGGGCCAAGGCAAGAGGGCGTGCTTGCCCGCGGAACTGAGAACACGCTGTTGGGCAGAGCTGCAACTTGACCGCTGGAGTTCAGCTCTCGCCGGACGGCAGAAGGCGAAGAACGAAGCCGCTTGCGAGCGGCGCAGTGCAGCGAAGAGCTCTCCGAATTCGCCGCTAGCTCCACGGTCCTCCTCAGCTGCGAGTAGCAGCGCTCGCAGTACACAGAGCTTCGCAAGGCCCGAAGACCCGGAGGGAAGTATCGCACACGAAAATGTGCCAGGACAGAGACGTGTTCTACGTTGTCCCTTCTCGTCATGCAGTTTGTGCCTCTGCTGCTTCTGCTGTTAGGAATCGCTCCTTGAAAGACCAGCGAGAGCGTCCTTCTGGGTGCATTGCACTGAGTCGAGTGCTCGCTCGGGACTTTGCTCTCGGGGTCAAGGCAAGAGGGCGTGCTTGCCCGCGGAACTGAGAACACGCTGTTGGGCAGAGCTGCAACTGACCGCTGGAGTTCAGCTCTCGCCGGACGGCAGAAGGCGAAGAACGAAGCCGCTTGCGAGCGGCGCAGTGCAGCGAAGAGCTCTCCGAATTCGCCGCTAGCTCCACGGTCCTCCTCAGCTGCGAGTAGCAGCGCTCGCAGTACACAGAGCTTCGCAAGGCCCGAAGACCCGGAGGGAAGTATCGCACACGAAAATGTGCCAGGACAGAGACGTGTTCTACGTTGTCCCTTCTCGTCATGCAGTTTGTGCCTCTGCTGCTTCTGCTGTTAGGAATCGCTCCTTGAAAGACCAGCGAGAGCGTCCTTCTGGGTGCATTGCACTGAGTCGAGTGCTCGCTCGGGACTTTGCTCTCGGGGCCAAGGCAAGAGGGCGTGCTTGCCCGCGGAACTGAGAACACGCTGTTGGGCAGAGCTGCAACTGACCGCTGGAGTTCAGCTCTCGCCGGACGGCAGAAGGCGAAGAACGAAGCCGCTTGCGAGCGGCGCAGTGCAGCGAAGAGCTCTCCGAATTCGCCGCCAGCTCCACGGTCCTCCTCAGCTGCGAGTAGCAGCGCTCGCAGTACACAGAGCTTCGCAAGGCCCGAAGACCCGGAGGGAAGTTTCGCACACGAAAATGTGCCAGGACAGAGACGTGTTCTACGTTGTCCCTTCTCGTCATGCAGTTTGTGCCTCTGCTGCTTCTGCTGTTAGGAATCGCTCCTTGAAAGACCAGCGAGAGCGTCCTTCCGGGTGCATTGCACTGAGTCGAGTGCTCGCTCGGGACTTTGCTCTCGGGGCCAAGGCAAGAGGGCGTGCTTGCCCGCGGAACTGAGAACACGCTGTTGGGCAGAGCTGCAACTGACCGCTGGAGTTCAGCTCTCGCCGGACGGCAGAAGGCGAAGAACGAAGCCGCTTGCGAGCGGCGCAGTGCAGCGAAGAGCTCTCCGAATTCGCCGCCAGCTCCACGGTCCTCCTCAGCTGCGAGTAGCAGCGCTCGCAGTACACAGAGCTTCGCAAGGCCCGAAGACCCGGAGGGAAGTTTCGCACACGAAAATGTGCCAGGACAGAGACGTGTTCTACGTTGTCCCTTCTCGTCATGCAGTTTGTGCCTCTGCTGCTTCTGCTGTTAGGAATCGCTCCTTGAAAGACGAGCGAGAGCGTCCTTCCGGGTGCATTGCACTGAGTCGAGTGCTCGCTCGGGACTTTGCTCTCGGGGCA